>NW_009696191.1:31952-51946 GCF_000703405.1 Apaloderma vittatum | reverse complement strand
CGCCGCGGGCGGGTTTCACCGGGCCTGTCGGTGTGGAGACTCGTAATTAAAAGTTTTCAGCTCTTAAAGTAAAATGAGAGCGAGTGGGAGTGCTGGCTGTCGTGGAAGCCCTTTATTCATAACTATACTTAAAAAAAAAACCCCACATGAAATACTTCTAAAGTCAGTGTCTGACTGACTTGTCCTGTGAGGTGAGGTGGTTTTCCTTCTGTTCTGGAGGAGGTGGTTGAGAACAGGTATCTGCCTCTGTCTGGCCCAGCTTTAATTTGCTTGAAAATCATCTCTGAAAACTTCTGAAATAAGAAGCACGTTTGCAAACTGAATAAACAATATTTCATCAGGAAAGAAAAACACACCTGTGCGCACATAATGTGCAGAGCCTATATAATGCTGTAGTGTTAGCGGTCTTTCACCCACTTTTTTTTGCACTAGATTGTGGAATTTAATGATAATTTGGGTTGCTGTTATCAAGTCAGCTTAAGGGGCCTTTTGGGACTGTCTCATCTCTTCAGGCTTTTTTTTTTTTAACTTCCTCCAGGTTATGTTTTTGTTGTTTGGGACTTTTGTATATAAACTGAAAAGAAACTAAATTTGAGGCAGAAGCATACACTTGGACTTCATAGGTTATGGAGACATAAAACAACAAAAAAAAAAATTAGTAAAGCTACTGTGTGCATCGTAACCTGAAAATTTAGCAACCTGTACAAAGAGTTGCCCAGACTCCAAGGAATCCAAGCTTGAGATCTTGCCAAAAGTAGCTGAAGTTAACGAAGCAAATAATGGTCTACTGTTTGTTTTCTCGGGTGTTGGGTTTTTGTGGTTTCTTTTATTTTATTTTTTCCTGTGTTGTGTTAATGATATCTTAAAGGGTTGTCCTGAGTAGATCAGAAATACAAGAGCAAAACTTGATGGCTCTTGGTAGTTCATGAAGTTAAGCTATCAGCTGGAGCAGGTGATGCTCTGCTATATCAAAACCTAGCCTTACTTTCTTTTTAGTACTCTTTTAGATCTCTGTGTTTTTCAGACACACTATTTTCACTGGCAAATACTTCCTCTGTGCTTTCGTATCCTGTTTTACGACTGTCAAGGTAGTGTGGCGTGCTCACACTTTGACTTAAATCTTGTCTGGTTTATATGACATGTTAATAGTATTAGCAAGAGATACAGATTTACCCTGATCTAGTAAGATATCTGGTTGAATTGTTCATGCAGGATGTGGTAGATTTTGAGTTCTCAATCATCTATCGTAGGAGAGTTCCCTAACACTTTTTAAGCTCTAACATAAAAGGTAGTGTATTGCACTTCTCTGCTTTTAAAAATGACTAAAACTACTGAGTTACCTCAACAGAAAAAAAAACCCCACACCTTCAGATCTACACCAAGTTGATCCATTTTAATCAATCAGTAATCTTCTGGGAATTTTTAGGCCCCTTTTCACCTTCTGATCAGTATTTTCATCAGGAAGGATCCTTCATGTCACTTCTGAAAGGTAAGCACTGTCTTTGACGATACCCAGTCATTTGATAGCTCGTGCGTGTTGTGTGTGCTCTCAAAGCACTACTGACAACTCTGAGCTTGAATCAACTGATTCTTTGCGTATCTCAAAATGATAACCAGAATCACATGATTTGAAAACAATGTTGCTCATTTTCTTTGTAGTTTTCAGGGCTATTGATGGCTTTTAATTACCCTAGGAAATAACAAACACCTAAGCAGGTTGTTAAAGACGTTGAAGAAAATTAAGGACATTGGACAGCAGGAACCAATGTTGAGGCGGCCTGAGGAGACTGCAAACATCAGGGGCCACAATCTATAGAGAATGATACATGCCCTTTTCCCCTGAATGCACATAGATGAAAGAATTGCTGTTGACTAAAACCAGGTTTGTCCATCTCTGCTCAAAGGTCGAAGGATGCACACGTAACATGCTTATTCCACGATTTCTTTTGTACTGCCCGTGATTTGATTTTTATGCTATAACTCTTCTTCATCTGAGAAAAAGAAGTTACAGTAATTAAACTTGGTAAAAAGACTTTTGAGGATGAGTGCTCAAGTTTTAATATTATATATGTATTGATCCACTCAGCACTTAGTTTGGTAGTGGCTAAAGGAGGAAGCTTTTAGGCACTAGTTTATAATGTCAAAATGCAGAAGTAATGCAAAATTTCTCATGGAGTGGTAGCACCAGGAAGAGAAAAAGCAGCTGTGTCTATCAGTAGATAACTTGATATTTTTACTCTTGTCAGAACAAAAAAGTTATGTATAAACATAAAAAAAGGAGTTTACCCAAATAGGTACCCTAATTTCAGGGTAGCAACCTGTCTCTAGTGGTGCTTTTTTTATCTGGGAGACAAAAATACTTGATCAAATATTTTTTTAGAAACATTTGCTAAACACAGAAGCCATGTAACTTCTGGAAATACAATGAGAATGCTGAAAAAGGGAACCTACTTTAATATTTAGCAATTTGGAATTGATTTTCTTGTTAGTAATGATACAGAGTTGTATTTAAGAGTGCAATTCTTCTGATGAGCTGAAAAAGTAAGATTCTGTAAGGAAAAGGTAATCTTTAATCCCACAATTATTCCACAGTGTTATGAAGACAGCCACCTTAATACCAGTTTGACAAGAGAAAGAGATAAAGCTGTCTTATGGTATTGTGATTTCTTTTGTTCTCTAGAATGATGCTGGGCCAGGGTTGTGGACTATAGCTTCTCACTGAGCAAAGCTGAAAAACATTATAATCTCTTATGCATAGATTTTTATGACAAGATTATAGAAATCCCAAAGTCATCCAGTTGTTCAGGGCTGGATCACAGAAATTCTCAAGCACACAAGGAACACTACTAGCTATGATTATAATCATCGAACTCATTTCTTGGGTGAGTAATCCTAATACAAGCAAGTAAACTATTTTTTAATTAATTTTTTACTCACTAAAGCACCATGATCCCATTTTCTGTAGTGGGATTGGTGACATGAATATAGATTAAAAGATCAGAGAAATGATGAATTGAATGAAGTCTCTCATACCTGTTTTCTGGACAAGGCTCTACATATCTGTTTAATATCTTTGGAGGAATCCATGTCTATTTCAAAGGTGATCATTGTAACTGAAATAATCTCATGGCATAGACTGCTGGGGGACCCTCATGGAAAGGTCTTCCACATCCCTCCTCCTTTTGTGCAGTTTAACTATATTTATATTTGCTACTTCCAAACCCTTTTAAGGTGAAAAAGATGTAAATATAACAAAGATCGGTACACATATGCACACTTGGTTACCGAAGTGTTGAGGAAGTAAGTTTTTCAGATTCAGTGGAGAAGGTGGGAGGGGTACAGATGTCACTGATTCTTATCGTATGATATTTTCTTTCTTTTTGATTTTTTTTTTTGTACTCGAATTATCCTGTTTTGAGAGCAAGCTGGAAATTAAACCACTTCTAAGAATAGTCTGGAAGCAGAAATCTTCATCCCATGTAATAAGATAGGGTTTTTTCTCAATTAAGGAAAACATTTGCATTGCTTTTTTCCTAGCTGAAGAACTTGGACTGGGAGAAACAGAGTTTTGTTTTGCTCCTGTGAGGTTTCAGGCAAAATTTTGCTTTGCTGAATTAAATAACCTAGGGAAGCCTGCCTTTATTACAGCAAGAGGTGAAGGTCAGCATATCTAGATTGTGACCTGTGTGGCAGGGGCCTTTGGTTTGTGGTGTTTGGGGTTTTTTGTATAATGCCTCCTCCAGGAACCCCGGTTCATTTCTGACAGGGTTCTCTTGGTGTGCCACCTGGCTTCATCTTCCCTGAACCGGAGGCGGCGATATTTTTTCTTCCATCAAAGTATGTAAACGATATTTTTTTTAATGCACATTTCAGGTTTTTTTTTCCTTGCCCTTTATTTCCTGCAGTTTTGTTTTGGCTCCATTTGCTTCCTCAAATATGCTGGGAACTGTACTGCTCAAGAATGACAAGAGATTTCATTCCAGACTGATTAGATACCCTCGCTGTCTCACTACTTTGCTTCCAGTGGTACAAAAATGATGAAAATCAATGAAGGTCTTGCACAGTTTTATGTAACGTTGTTTTTCTGTCACCTTTCTGGAAGCGGCATCTTATCTTTCATGATAATCTGTAGCAAATTCCAATTGAGTCAATATTTGACTGGAAACATGCAAGACAGACTTGTGTCAGTGAACTCATATTTTCCTGTGGCTTTGTGTAATGCAGATATTACTTAATAGCTCGTGGTGGTTGCGGACTTCCTTCTGGAGAAAAAAACTGATATACTGAGAAGCACTCCACATGTGCGGGCAGTACAGGTTCACACGTAAAACGCTTTTGAAATATGTGCTTTCTCACTGTGCATCACTCGTCCAGTCTTTCTGCCAAGTGTCAGCATAAATAAGCACTTCTTGCAAAACTGCTTTAATTTTATCACTGTGACTGCAAGCTTTTGGGCCTCTAACTGGCTTTTCTTCACCTCATTCACACATCTTCTGCAATCACAAGGCTGGAAAGTTAAGCTTTGTTTACAGCTTTGTCTTGCCAACTGTTGTTCACAAGTCGTTCCTGATAACCTCTGTAGTGAAGTAAACATCCTGATAGACATGCATTTGTTAAGAAGCTTCAGCAACACTTGATTGTTATTAACTGTACTTTGAAATTACTCTTGCTTGGATGTTGGAATTATGTTGGTGTCTAGCTATTGGGACAGAAATCCAGAGATTAAAGGATTAGTTAGCTGTAAACATGCCTTTGTAGATTTATTAGAATTAACAGCTCAAAAATAGGTAGTAGCTTGGAGTTTTTGATTCTTGAAAACTTGAGTAGTTAATAACCTGATAGTGCATTGCTGGAGTCTTATCATTGGTGTCGACAGGTGCATCAGTAGCCTTTGTGTATTTGATATGATGGAAGCTTTTGTGCATAACATAGATTAGTACATATGCCCCAATTTCATTTGTGTTACATATGGAAACAGACGATCGGTTGATTTTCATGAGGCCGACAAAGATCTGTGGATTGTACCTGTTATTTCATTAAATCCACTTCTGAATGGTTTTCTTTGGTTGGTTTTCTTTCTTTAAAAGAAAGCAGTTGGTTTGGCATAAAGCATTCAGGACTGCACCTGGGCATAGTATGATTTGTTATTGAACAGTTTTAGTTACTCCTCTGAAGTTGTTTTGTGTGGTCTGGAAGTCAGGAGTATTACATACAGATGCCTAATATGCCTAATTTGTGTTAATTTCTGTAAAAGCAGGTTACTTTTGTACAACTGATAAGTACAAGCAATTTTGGGTAACAGAGGAGCATTCCTTTTTTTTCTCCCCTCAGAATTTTGAACAGGCTGTCCAGAAAATTATTTTAGATGTGAGAGGATTAGAATGGAAGTTTCTAAGCCTTCTTTTTTTATATACATTATGACCCTCAGTGTCAAGTGGGCTTGCCAGGCTGGTGTTTTTGTTCCGGTATGTGAGAGGATTAGAATGGAAGTTTCTAAGCTGCCTTTTTTTTAATATACATTATGACCCTCAGTGCCAAGTGGGCTTGCCAGGCTGGTGTTTTTGATCCGGCATCTTACTTCTAAATCGTAGTCATTTCAAGTTTGTGGTTTTGTTTTTTTAAATGTGCCAATACTTAGAGGTAGATTGGGTCTTTATTTACAGTCTGCTGCTGTTGTTACAACCTAGGAGGATGCCAGACCATTCTCGTATTTGTTTTGTTTTTCCCCAGAAGCCCTCCACTCTTTCTCTCATGTAACTGGAAAGCCTTATAGCAGTGTAGAGATTAAGATTCTTGCTTTGCAGTTTTACTATGTGACATAGTTCCTTTATGATGTAATACAATATTCAGAATATTATAACCTATGCACTGCAAGTGCAAATTAATTAAGACAACAGTACTGTGTTTGGTAAGATGCTTTTGCGTTGTTGGTTACGTGACCAGATTTTTTTCTGATTGTCAGATGTTTTCAACTGGATATGCTGCATAAGAGAGCTTGAACCCTCAACCCCTGCAAAACCAACAAAACAATCTGCATGGCTATCTTTGTTAGCGTAGGTTCTTGTAGTTGCTTAAAGAACACAGGCAGCTGTTAAGTATTACTTCTGAACTGATTTTTTTCTCTTTTAAGTATTCTTATTCCAGAACAAGAGTTTTGTCTTG
Organism: Apaloderma vittatum; assembly: GCF_000703405.1. NCBI lineage: Eukaryota > Metazoa > Chordata > Aves > Trogoniformes > Trogonidae > Apaloderma > Apaloderma vittatum. The sequence goes on along the minus strand of NW_009696191.1, from coordinate 45,784 downwards.
TTGAGCCTTCTTGCACGTTGACTTCCATTACATCAAAGGAAATTGAGTTGCATGGAGTACTCCAGCAAAATTGTTCAGTATTATTCACTATTACCTTAAAAGATAATATAACAAATTTAATATCCAACCAAAAGACTGAATAACTGCTGATGGTATCCTGTCAGAGTGAATCAGAAACTCAATACTGGACAGAGCAGTGAGGGTTACTCATTTTTAACATTGCCAGCAGAAATAATAGAACAAATGGGAAGGTACAGCATTATGAGTTTTCTATGTAATTGGCACCACCTAAAGCTGACCTTTACGTTTCCAAAGCATAATGTATATCTGAGTACACAGCGAGAAGAGAAATAATGAAATTGATGGGCTGGACTCGTCATCGAGAAAATATATAATCCATTTTACATTGACACATAATTCTTTGATATTCTGGAAGCCATCCAAAATCCATTTTAGTGTTTCCAGACAAATGGCTGATGCTTTAATGATCACCTATTTAAGGTCAACAATTTAAAACAGAGTGGTCAGCTTGTTCCAAATGAAATTTAATGTTTGAAAAGGAGTTTAATGTTCAGCTATATGTGCAGCATCTGAAAACAAATTGAACTCCTAGAAGGAACATGTCTGCATACATAGCCATTTACATGCACATCTCACGATGTAAACAGTGGCATAAAAGTTGATCACATTGACTAAATGCATTTACCATTCTCTCTTAATGTACACGATGGCATGTGCATTATCTTACTGAAGTTTTACTTTATGAAAGGCGAGCTGGTTGTGAAATATTCTGTGTGCTGCAACATACTGAAAGGTGCATGGTATGTGTACTCAAATGAAGTATCAGATCTCGCTTTTCTAATTAATAAACATTGTGGCAAAATTGCTCTAGGCATATTTTGACTTTTACTGCGTGTGCTTTAAAAAGTATGTTCGAAATGCTGGTCTGTCGTGTTGTATCATTCTTGATTTCATAACTTAGTAATTGCAACAGATTTTTGAAGGTGTACCACATACTGAAAAACAGCATCTTGGTCAATACAGTTTATTTAAGTACAAAAAAAAAAGCATTAGCTGTGTTTTAATATCATTCTCAGCACTACATATAACTGAACCAATGTTTTACTATGTTCCTATGGCGATATACCAAATAATACCTAGAGCAGGACGAGGTATAGTTCACAGGATTTCACAGTGCTTTTAACAGGAATAAAGCTGAAGCTTCGAGAGAATTAATTGCGGCATTGGATGTAGAGCAGTTTGGATTATCTTTTGTGATCATTTGATTGAAAAAAGGTTTCCTACATATGCTTTTTCAATAGAAGATAAGAATAATTACAGCTGAGTAAATGCCTCAGAAAAACTCTTGTGTTTACACAGAGTAAAACAATATGCTAAATTGCCCTTGCCTCTGTTTATACTTTCTGCCTGCTTGCCCCAGCTGTTTTAATGAATAGCTTGATATTAAAACTGTGTGTAGAAAAAGCTGCTTTTTGTAAGACTTTGTCTCAGAAGACAGTAATTGTTCAAGAAATGTCTTTTTATAAAGTTGCTTGGACCAGATCACACAGTGTGTGTCTAGTCCTAATTAAAAACGTAATTAAAGATCGTTGGACACTAGTTCAGATGGTTTGATAAATACTGTTCAAGTATGCTAGCTAAAACTGCTGCCATACCTTTGGACAGTACAAAATGAGAAAAGGTGAAGAGTTCCTTAACTTGCTCTCTGGGAGACAGTGAGATAGAGACAGATTCTCATTTAGAGCCTGAAGAAAAATCGTGGTGTAGACCTTCAATTGGTATCCTCCTTTAGTGTTCAAAATTCAGATTGAAGTGATGGTGCATGGAGTCAGGAGCTGAACCGGAGACATCGTGAAATCCTTTCCAGGCTAGAATATTCTCTATTTTTTTTGTCATGACCAGCTCCCTCTCCCATAAGGCAAAATCGTATCAGTTTTCCAAATCTGTCTTTTCTCCTTGGGTGCTACGCCATTCATTCAACCTGTAAATTAATACTTGTGCTCATCTGTTCTGCTGGTGGGACAGGCAGATGCATGTGAGCTGGGTTAGACCTTGTGGGAACCCCTTGCTTGAACCACAGTGAGTATCAGGCTTTCATTTTGAGTTGTGGAACAGCACCTTCTACACCTCAGTATTTGAGGTACTTGATTTTCATTCTCTGCTGCATGGTGAGAGGAGTAATGCTATTCTTTTGTGTGACAGCATTTAATTTAGTTGCTCAAGTCAAGATCCTGATTGCACCTTGAAGCTAATGGTCTCTCAGGACCTTCTCTCCTGCATGTGCTGGAAACGGGCTGCACTGACCTGGAAGTCTGGACCTCCCACAAATGTATAGAGATCTTATACAAGGTGGGACCTTCCGGTGGTAACTGAGCTATCTGGAAATAAGGTAAGCTTTGCTAAAGTATCCTTCCCAAGAGACTAAAATAGCTTGGTCAAAATGCAAATAAAATGCTTCAGGGGGCAAACCCATTTCTGGACACCTAGTTCAGCATGACCTCCTATTTTACGAGGACTTATTCTCAGACACCTTGTCCAGATTGGAAGGGTATTGCTCTTGAATGGTACTATACTGATGCAGTGAACTTAATGAGTTAAATGCTCAGCTGATATGAGGTAGTAAGCAGTTTTGTGTGGAAGTGCGAGGTGGGGAAGTGCAAGGTGGGACTTAGAGCCCACCCTGACCCCCCAGTGCACCTCCCTGCCACTGATGGAGGATGGCTGACTGCATCTTCAAAGGTCTGTAATGAAAGTATTCTGCAATAGTATTAAGACTGCTAACAAAAGCTTAGCTAACCTGTTCACAACAATAAACCTATACAGCTTTCTGTGCCTTGATGAAGCTAAGAAACAGACAGCATAATTTAATTTTTTTTTTTTTTGGTGTAGAATTGATGAGTTGAGAAGAAATTGAGAACACCAAGGTCTGATTGAGAGGTGTTCCTATCTTCATTGTTCTCATGACAGTATTAATGTAATAAATAAAACCCCTATAGGTAAATGGAGAAAGGTGGTGATTACTAGTAAAAATGCTAAAGTAAATTTTTTAACTAGATCTTGTTATTTAATACGATTTTTTTTGCATGATATGCAGTTTGTTTAACCTCTCAATACTAAAGGACCAATGGAAAAAAAAAATTGTTGACTATTTCCTGTAATCTTCTTCAGTTATTTACACCTAGTCACAGTGGATGCAAAACAGTGTTAGATTGTAATTATCTCCTTGTGTGAAAAAGTGCTAGGGTTTTATCATTTACACTTTGCCTGGGTGTAAATTACACAGTCAGTCCCAGAACATTCTCTCAGGAGTAGATTACATGAAGAAAACTTGAGAATGAGGTCATTAAAGTAGTAAACTCTTAATTCATAATTTGAATGTCAGTGCCCTGCTTTTGCTAAAAACAGTTTTTATGGAGGGGTTTTTTTCCTACTATCAGTGAGGAAAAAATTGAAAATAAGGGGCTTCAACTGCCTGGAGGGAAATATTAAGAAAAGGTGAAAGAAATAATTTACTGTTTCTTGTTTTGCGTCAGGTACAGGTTGTTGGCACTGCAGTTATGTCCCAGTCATGCTTTACAATTAATATCATTACACTTTCTGCGAGTGGAGCTACCTGAGTGCTCCACTGTCAACACTGTTGGAAGCTGTAGTGAGATCCTGTATGTCTTTAGAGGTAATGTCTTAGTCTCACTGAATACATCAAGCAGATCATGGGCTGAAGAGCAAGATGGTACTTAATTAGTTCATTATCACCTTTTTTTGCATTCACCTGTGAATTCACACACCCTGTTAGAGTTCCACATTGCTAAAGGGCTGCTTAGGGACAGACTGTACTAGGAAAAGTGCGGATACTGTCTTATGTAAGTGCTGGTTTATTTTATCACCTTACATTGTGAAATATAGTAATATTTATTACTGGAAGTACTTTTGATCTTTGTTTTCATATCACATCTTGGATTTTGATTTGAACAGCTCTATTGGGGTTTTGGTGGGTATTTTGGTTTCATTTTTAAAAAAGAACTTGGACAGCCAACAAGTCTTGGTAAAGGGTGAAGCATTACTTATGAGGATTTAGTTGCAATTGAACATATTAATAGTGAGAATGAAAGTGGTTGTGAAATCCAAGATAGCATATTTAGAGAAAGGAAATCTTCGGAACAGGAGAAAAATTGGGTTCAAAAAAAAATCGCTTAAGTTATTGTTAGCTGAATTTGATATCTGTTAGTTGGTATATGAAGAATTCCCTGAGAAAAACAGCTTGCTGGGAGTAAAAGAACACAACAAGTGGCAGTTTTGAAAAGGATACATCCTGAAGTGACAGTAATTGTCTGTCTGGTGTTGAAAAGGGGAGCAAGATACTAAACATGTCTTTACCAGGGCCTTTCCATGACCTGAAGATCAAAACAGAATTGTACAACAACATGGAAAAAGATATTTTAAAGAATGGATGTGTCGTGGGTTAGGGCTGGGCTGGCCTCTAACACGGACAGAAGCTCTCTAACCCCCTCTTCCGCCCCTAAATGGGAAGGAAAAGGGAATGAAGCAGAGAGACTTTCAGGTTAGAGAAGAAAAAAAAACTACTACAGCTTTAATGAAACAATAATAATAGAAAATAATAGTGGAATGATAAAAGTAAAGAACTATATACAACTATAGATAATAGCCCGATATCAAACCCGACTCCGTCCCCCGAATAGCAATCACCACTGATGCTGCAGAGCAGGAGGCACTGGGCAAAAACCCAGGCTCAGCGGGAGCGACGGGGAGATGGATACAGGGAGCTGGATTCGGGAACTCAGGATCCGGATCAAAAGCAGGAGATCGGACAGAGTCCTCTCTGGATGCCGGCCATTGCAGAAGAGGGCAAAGAAGGGCAGAAACTCTCCTGATCACTCAATTTATACTAAATATGATGTATATGGGATGGAATACTCTCGTTGGTCACCTGTCCTGTCTGTTACCCCCCGGACGTGCAACCTTTTACTTCCTTGTGACCCCCCTTTCACTACCCAGCACCTCCAGCATGGCACACAAGAGCCAGCAGTGGCCTTGGTCACTGTAGGAATAAGTATAAGCAAGAGCCTTTCTGCATCCCAGTCCCAGGCAGTAACTGTAAACATCGTGTGTTATCACTCCTAGTCGCAGGCACTGTCTACGAAAACATGCTGCTAACTTCCCAAAGTGCAGCCTTTTAGAAGAAACTAAAACTGAAAAGTAAAAATCACTAAATAGGACTGGGTTTTAGCTAAACCCAGGACAGGATGTAAAATAAGAAGATAAGAATATTTGGACAGGTTAAGGAATGTTCCCTGAAATCACATATGGAAACAGGGAAGGCTAAGAGAAAGTATAGGGCCTGTGCCTAATTAAGTGAGTAAAGAAATAATGGGTGGAATAAATGAGGGTCAAATGTTTAATGCCTTTGCTTTCTAATTTTTAAATTATTGGTGATCGTGTGGCCACCAGCATGATCACAAAGCAATTTCTATTAACTATTAGTGCAATGAAGATAATAGGTCTAGAATATTTAAATAAACTATGCAAATCAGAATAATGTGGTGATATTTATAGTAGGCTACTTCTGGAGTTATCTGAAACATTCTCTGAATTCTTAGTATTTAAAAATTATTGTATCTGTAAGACTCTACATGGATGGAAGGCATCTGGCACTCTCGAAGCAGGGGAAGGAAGGACTAAAATTCTGAATAAGTAAAACTAATGTTGGGAACAAGGAAAACTTTGGAGTAACTTTTTAAGTAGTTTAAAAGCCTGCAAGGGTGAAAATAAACAGCCCGAGCTGTTCTGCCAGATACATTATGTCAGAAGGATTCTGACTTCTGTCTTGACAGAATACTGGTTCTAATGGGCCTATTAGGGAGAAAAAGTTATGAATTACTGTGATTAGACTATAAATTTCTTATAAGCAAGAAGAAGAAATAGTATCTGTATTAAAGTTAAATGCACAATTGTGTATTCCTGGAGGAGCTCCTGCCCTATAAATAGGCAAACATAAGCAGAGGATGTCAAGTATTATTTTTTACTCAGGTTACTAAATTGATGACAGAATGTGGAAAATATTCTAGTAAAAACTGAGCCCTAGTACTTCTGTGGTGCTTGTTAGTGTCTGAGAACTTGGGGACTCCAAGCGCATAATAATGCTTGTACAGTTTTGGGTCAAAGAGAAGCTTTCTTGGCTCTGATCACAGGGAGAGAACACTCGGACAGCTCTCCCCTCGGCTCCCCTGTTGGCTGCCAAGGGAGTGCAGAAAACCCACCTATCTGCTGTTTCAAGAAAAAAGGTGATAAAACCCCATCATGTCAATGTTAACAAAGCCATCCCTGGGAAAAGTGGACACCTTAAGTAGCTTGCTGACTGCCATAGTTCGAAGGAGGAGTCAGGGAGAAGGTAATAGGACAATCTGGAGAAGAGGGCTCTTGAGGGCACCTGTGGGAGTGACACAACTGGTATTAGCTCACGAGTGGGGAGTTCTAAACAATCACAGTGTGTTAGCTTTTAGTCAAAAGGCAAAGTTCTTTTAGCAAAGGTAACTTCCTAACAAGGCCTTTCAGTCTTAGTTATTTATATTTCCACTACCACATTAGTTAAAGCAAAATTCATACCTTTTACGAGTGAAAATAATGTTAGCCCTTGGAGATCTTGCCATTGTAGAATACTATTTCCATCCAGAACTGGGAAATTCTTTTCCTTTGTAAGAACTTGTACATTTTCTGTAGTAGTTTTGGCAAAATGACGTCAAACTTTTCCTTTGTATTTCTTTTCTCTACTGTTCTACGATATAGGTAATCTTCTTTATTAAATTTAATTTGTTTATTTTTTTCAGATGGAGAGCACTCTAAAATGCAAAGAACATTACTGGATTACATGCCAGTAAAAAGCGAGGAACTTGTTCAGACTTTCTTTTCCATTCTCCACCTATTCTAGTTTGAGCTTTATCTGAGCCATATTGAAATTTCAGTAGGTAGAAGATCTGAGTCCTTGACTGGAGGCCTGACATTTGTAGTGAAGCCATTTTTGCTTTCACTGCATGACTGTCTTAGAATATAGAGGAAGGCTTACGTCATACCGCAGGATCCCAGCAGCTCTTTCAAACTATCGTCGTATTATGAGCTCTTGTAGTCTTAGCATGCTGTCAATGCAAGAAGTATCCTCTCTCCCAAGTTACTGGTCTGGAACTCTAAAATGCAGAGGTTTGCAGAAGTTACTACTAGTAAGACTGGTGGCTCAGTCAACGTCTGCAGTGAGTGATAGAGAACATGCTTCTTCATAAAGCGTAGAAATTAAAGCCTGTTTTCCTTGATCCGTGTACTGCAATAATTCCAGCTCTCCCTTTATTCCCTTTGAAGTTTATAATTCTGTAATGCTTCCAATTTCCCAACTATCCCTTTCCAGCCAGCAGTGTCATCTTGTCTTTGTGTCCCTTAATTAAGAATACATCTCTTGCCAGTGTAACAAGTGTGTGCATTTATGTTGGCCACTCAGACAACATAACTAACTATTAATGTGTTGGAAACATTTGGTGTTTAATGACAGAGTAGTTTCCCTATATCAGTTTTTCAAACTCCTATTGATTTTTCACAGAGCTTGTAGAAATTTTGTGGGTTCAATATCTTCGTCCTTCTTTCAAACTGCATTAAAATTGGCCAATACATCATAGCTTACTAAGGAAGATAAGTACAGAATGCAATTCCAAAAAAAAGTTTTGGGAAACTGGTTTTAAAATCATAACAAACATCAATCCCACAGCTCTGTTGTTGAAGTGGTGACAGAAAATCCAGACAAGTGCCGTCATTTCATTTTAGCAGTTCAGAGTTGATAGAGGAAAAAAGTTTTCAAGTCACCAGCTGAAAGTCTAAAAGCTGAGAGCTAAAACTGTGTGTGTGACTGTAGAGTGTGCAGCTAAATGCCTGGTTTTCCTGGTAGTAGGTTGGTTGTACTTGGGAAGCAGATTAGTCTTTGAAACCAAAATTTAATGTCACTTCCGTGAGCTTAAAACAAAAATGTTTGGTTAGTTGTTTAAATTATGAAGGCTAAAGCAGTATATTCAACATCAATAAAGAGTGTCTTCTTAGCTTTCCCATTTTTATGGCGCTTGTCCCAGTCATAAACAAGTCAAACAACAAGAGGCAAGAGGTTTAAAAATTGAGACATGCATATCCCATTACATCATAGGATAGAATCTCTTAAAATACTACAAAGGTGAAAAGTCCTGATGAAAGCAGAAAGGAAGGAAATGAGAGAGAAAATGAAAGTTCTAGCATTTTAAAGAGAGCTCAAGAGGGTACTTAACGAGCAACAGGGAGCTGAGGAGGCCTTATCAGTGTAGTTAAGATGGAGATTTGTTAGACAAGAGATGTTGAAGAGGAAGGCACCTGTGAGAGCATTGAATAAGTAAAACATGGGGAATTGTCCTGCCCTTCTTCAAAATAGCTTTGCTTTGTCCACATCTATTTTAACTAATACATGCAATATTTACTTCCTCTTTTCTAGGAATGCCTTAGTCTTTAATATTACAATAAATAATTTCAGCTTTTCTTTGCACTTTAGCAGTAGGAGCATTAATATCCATTGGGCACTGGTAGATGTGCTTGTCACCTATCCAAATAGGTTAACTCTCTATGAAAGCCAAAAAAGTGTTGTGAAGGTAGTATAACACAAAACACTGTTTTTAATTGGCCTGGACAATATTCGATATGAGAGTAAAACCTTGCTGTGAATTTCTGACATTTGTGTTATGTGTGATGGACGTTGCCAGCCCTGTAACTGGGATTAAGAGGATCACTGCTTTACTGGCTGTCTTTTGAGATACGGTATGATTGGTAAACAGTCATTCTGCAGTGGTATCAGGGCTCAGGTTCTGTTTTTCAGCGTGATATGATTCTACATTTACTGAAATAATGTCATTATAAAGCCACTTCAAATATCAATTGCTGAAGTGGTCAAAACAGTGTTATTGCTAACATGCTTGGGCTTAAAAAGTTGGAACTCTTGCTGTTCTTTGATCATGCAAAATACTAATTTGTTGATGGTACATACGTCCAAGTATTTTCCATATAAACGTAGCCAAAGATGTAACTGCCAATATGGGCTTTTTTATATAAACAGTGGAGGATGATATTTGGAAATGTAGGACATTCAGGCAGGAGCAGTTTTTAAAATGGGAAGTATTTCAGTAACAAAAGTCCCTAATTCATATTATCTTTGACATATTAATTCGTTGACCGGCAATCCTTAGCCCTCTATGCACTTATCAGAAGGGGGAGGAAAAAGTCCAGAGCCTCTTTAAAATAAGTGAAAAGAAGTTATGGTGGGGTTTTTTTGTTGTTTGTTTATACATTGAGGAGTTTGAGGCAGAAAAACACAAAACACCCTAAGGACAGAAAACAGTAGACTTTCTTCAGTTGCTTGATAATAACTGCTGTCTTCATGCATATTCTGTTTATCCATGCTATAAGAGATAGGATCAGCAGGTGAAAATATATATCTTTTTTTGCCTACCTACACTTTATATGAGTTTTCTGACACTCAGATAAGATAAAAAGAAGTTAAATATTTGCTAAACCAGCAGTGTGAGCCCTATCTGAGAAAAGGGTGACTTTCTAGGCTGCGCTCCCTGTTGAAAACTCTCCAAAGAGGGAGACAGATTTATGTGAGAAAATTATAATTAAGCCCAAATTAAAACTACAGTTACGAAAAAGCAAATCTTAGTTAAAGTATGAACACGTATTTTTAACTGTACAATTAAGACTTAAATACTAACAGTATAAGCCTATGTAAACAACTTTTTCAATGTAATAGAATAAATGATAATAGTTCAAAGCCTCCTTTTCGTCTGGCTTTTCCTTGGAACACACCATTTCTTCCGTTCTGTTTATGTACAAGTTTGTTAGTGTTATCAGTCGAGTAACAGCGGTAGAAGATTGGAGTGCTCAGAAGTATTTTCTTGAGTTCCATTCTGTGGATGTCACAGGAGGAAGTAGCTTGATCTTGGTTTTGTTGTTGTTGCTGGCAAAGGGTCTCACAGTTCTTGACTTAGAGAAGATTGAAACCTAGTGGCAGGAGCTCACAGTGGAGGAGATGGAAATGTTAGAAAGGAGGAGTTTCCGCTCTGTCCTGCAGTCATGAGCACCCAGAAACCCTTGTTGTCTTTTGCCTCCTTCCACATCATCCCAAAGTCTCTGCCCTTGTCTTCTCCTGGATCCTTTGTTACTTCATAGCCATGGATAACTTCGCCTTCTGCAGGGAGGAACATCGAGGGTGTAAAGGGCTTTGGATAAATGAGAGCATTGTGTCAAATTGAGTAATTTATAAACCAGGGCATGTGATCTAGGGTTTTATATACACCTAGTGTATGTGTATAAAACACCAAACAGGCAAATGCTGGGTCTTGTGCACAGTCTAAACATTTATTTCTACTAAATGTATTCTTTTTATAGTGATAGTTGTTTTGGGGCATGCTATCTGAGGATCTGCAGTGTGCTTACTTATTGTCTTAAAAATAGTTTTTTCGCTGTGAAAGCTCTGCTTCTGAGTGCCCCAATTTCAGTATGAGATTTCTGTAAATATTAAGACTGTTAAGTTTATACACTGTTTAGCTCCCAAGGTGGTATGTGTTGAACACTTCTACAGAAGAAAAGACAAATATCAATGTGGTGTCATAACTGAGAAACATGATATAACTCGGATATTGCTGCCTTTGTCCATGTACTTCATGACATAATGCAAAGGTGTTTCAGGCTCTGTGAAGGAATGCAGATGTATGTTTTTTTTTGTTTCATCAGTGAACTAGTGGTAACGTCACTTAAAATAATGGAATGATTGTCTAACTTCTCATAATCATGTAGTATCTGTTCTTTTTATTACAAAAATAATCACTGACAGTTTTGCCTTTCCAACACTGTTTAATGCTTTATTTAATATCTCATAAGCAGCTTCAACCTTGAAACTCCTGGCTTGCAAACTTGGGATATGTGTGTATTGACAACAAAAAGCAAAACAACAGAACAACAAAATGTACTACTACTTTGACCGTATACAGAACACATAGTTTAGAATTTTGGAAAGTCTGTTAATAGGAAAAATACCAAAATTCACATTTTCAGGATTCAAGTATTCCTTGTGACTCGGAGGTAATTTTAATTTCTCCTCCTTTGAAAGAGTATAATTAGAGGCTCTCTTGCTCTTCTGGGAGCAGCCTTTCTGTTTAACTGAGCCAAATAATTCTTTTGAACTTTAAACCTACAGCTGTGACTTACCAGATTCCAAGCCAGCCTTACCTTCTGCTTTCCAATAGTCACTAATAGTGTTCTTTAAAAATCCGTAGTGCAAGTAGAGTTTAACTCAGTCTCCCCGCCTCGATCTCCAAACCAGTCAAGGACTGGGAGATGAGTCAACTTGACCATGTGTGTCACATGAAAAAGCATGGTGAACAAAGGTAAATGTGGCGTGTGTTTTGATTAAATGACAGCCCCAAACAATCTTGCTCTGTTCCTGAGAAGCTTCATGTAAACATAGAACAAGAAAGTCAACAGAGTGGAACGGTGCAAAACCTGCTCACGAGAGCCCTCTGAGCAGATGAGCAATTGTCCAACATCACCCTCTGAGACCTCCTGGAGAGGAGAGACTAAAGGCACTAAGCTGATTTTTTTTTTTAATTTTTTTTTTTTTTGGCCATACTTGCCAGTGTCTGTAGATGAGCCAACAAAACTTAATGGTTCATGTTAACAAAGGTTGCTGACAAATCTACGATAATCAGCATGGAAACTTGACCTCTGTCTTGTGCCAAGAGGAGATCATAGACCAATTAAGCTCGTGTAGTATTTGGACCAAACCTTGGCTGCAAGCCAGATTGAAAAGGGTCGTGCAAGTCAAAGATGCCAGATGGCATAGCAGCTGTTTAACATAAACTTCTCAGTCACCTTCTTCACTACAGGCAGTTTAGACAGGGGATGACAATTGATAACATTACCAATACTAAGCTGTGACATCTCAAATGCAGGTGTGTAGCTGATGATTAGAACAAAGCTGGCATTTAGTTTTACATGTACTGATGAGAAAAGTAGAGTTGGTAACACTTCTGATCATTTGATTATGTTTTTGTACATCTGAAGAACAGTTTCATCCTACCTGTGCCTATCAGAATGTGGTTAAAATCTTGGAACTGATACATGTGTTTCTTAGCAGTACAAATGTGTTTTTTAAAATTGTTACTTATTTATTTCCTATTGACATTTTAATCTTGAATCAGAAATCTAGAACTTCCTTTAAGTCCTGAATTATTTTATTAACCTGAAGATTATCTGCTGGATACTGTTTTAACTTTTGCAGTTCAGCTGGATTAAACAAATCCATCTCTTTCTGTCAGAGTGGAAAACAAGCTAATGGATCATATCGATGATGTATATGTTAGTATTTTGCCAAATTAACCAACCCATGAAATTTTGGGTAAAATTATTTGAGATTTTTTTTACCTTTATCCATCACCAGTTTTCAAACATAGAGATGCTTATGTTTGGAGAAAGAAATAGTCTAATTCTTCTGTTACTGTGGAAAGTGAACTTCTAACAAACAGATTCTGATATAAGAGTATTTCTTCTGATGGCCACTGTGATAAATAATGAAGAATTAGAGGAGATTGAGATGTCTAGGTTCAATTCAGCCTACTGCAGTCTAAGGTGTTCTAGTCTAGAAATGTCTCTGTATAGTTGGTAAATAAAGCTATATTGCTTCACATGCTCCAAAAATTTATAGCTCTAGCTGATAGATGCTTAAGGTCATGTAAGAAATAGGCACTTAAACTGTAATTTCTGAAGTTTAAACCTCTTTAAATCTGCTGAAAGAGCACATCTATTAGGCCTTGTGATTCTCAAGCCAAAATGAACACTGACAAATAGCATCGAGCTTGACCTGAAACGGTGCAAGGGAAAAGGTTTTCCCAGCTCTTACAAGACAGCCTATTGATTAGAAAACTTGCCCAAGAAGCAGAAAGCCGGCCTGTAGAATTTCCCGAATGTGTGAGGGAGAAGCGACTTGCCACATCCCTTAGCTATGAATGTGTCCTAACCACTGCTTCTCGTAACAGGCTGCTGAGTACAAGGAAATGCAAACTGGGATTTGAGGAGTAAGAAACTAGGAGGAAGCCTCATTCTGTAAGTGTCAGGTCATTGAATGCAGTTACAGATTAGTTCTGAATTTTCAAGTTAGTTAAATAGCTAAAATGCACAAGTAGTATTTGTTGTGTGGACCTGAAGGTAGGAGGTGGCTCTAATCCAATCTGAAGCCAGATGGATAGACTGCTGAGGTGTTTAACTTACGGAGTAATAAAGCATATGAATTTCATTTGGTTTCCTTACAGTTATTTTACTGTAATGAGAGGATATCTTTTGGAAAATGAGATGTAATCTCAAGTTTTCCCATCAACAGCGTGTATACAAATGGAAAAACTGTCAGATGGTCTGCATATACTTCCCTGTTCACGTGCGGCTGGATGTAGGTGATTAAGATTTCCGTAAAGAAAGCTCTGCCTACCAAACCACATTTTTTAAATGAATAATATGCTTGTTTTTCCAGGCATGATTTTACCAAAGTCTTCATTGTAAAAAAAGTTGAAGAGATTCCCAGATGGGACAAGGAAGGAGGAGAAGCAGCCTGAAATACCTTTGCTTTCCTTTCGGGAGGGATATAAAAAAGCAGGAGAAACGAGTGACTTACACTCACTAGTAAGTGTAACAATTTGAAGAACTACAGGTATGTTCTTTTTTTCTGATTATCAGTGGCATCCTTGCAATAATAA
>NW_009696191.1:0-31921 GCF_000703405.1 Apaloderma vittatum | reverse complement strand
AAGAGTGATTCACCCTGATGATGCAGAAAGCTTTAATATGCTCGTTTTCCTTTACTTTCCTGTGGAGCTAATAGGTATCAGAAAGGGGCGAGAGATGAGAGCCTTTTGCACATGAGCATTTACGTTTTCAGCTATGCCTGTGTGTTCAAAAGAAAAATCGCTGTGGGATTCTTTTTTATGTGATCATCTTTTGTTGCATCAATTGAAAAAGGAGGTAATCACTTGGGAATAGCTACTTTATACAAGTTCAAAAGACTCCCAAAAGAGAATAAAGTCATGCTTCTCTATACAATACAGCAAATGCCAGAAAAGGTGGGTCATTCTCACTGCAAGCCATAGAACACATGAGGCCAAATTTAACCCTTGTTTAAATTCCACTTGAAGCTACTGGAATAACCAGGGGATGAAACTAGACAATCATCAATGGACAAAAAAATAAGTTATTGAAAGCTCTCTTGAGTATGTGTCAGTCTCATGTTAGTATGCACGAGGACTATCAAAAGCTATTGACTTGTCAAGAATGACTTACCAACTTCTTTCTCCAACTAAGTGCTGATTAAATGATTAGGTACATTTCCTTTCTGCTCTCTAAAAGTAATGGCTTCCTTCCATTCTGGACAATATCACTAGTCCCAACCTAGGTGACAAGGACTCTTTCTTGAAAGGCATAGTGCAGTGTGTATCTGAAACACAAGAGAGATCTCTAGACCTTACTGTACCAGGAAGGAGAGGTAATCTTGAAAACCAGATTTTTATTCCATGCATCTACTCTGTAAGGAAGCTTTGTTTCTCCCATGTTTGCTCACTTCTGGCGTTATGTAAGACCTGCATAAAGGCTGCTCCAAAATTAAGAGCAGAATTAGATAAAAAGTAAATTATCTGCATAGGCAGATCAGAATAGAAATCCAGGAACAGGTAAAGGAGGAGAGCACAGATGGGTATCTATAGAGATGCTATGTCCCCAGTATTACATAAAAGCATGGCCCTATGGCTTTTCTTATAGACCTAGTTGTTATGATAGGGCTTTCAGGGCATGTAGTAGATGCCCAGTTCATAATCTGATGGGAAGCACCAGGATTTTCATCACTAATTTCAACATTAACAGATATTCTGTGACACAAAAGTGCAAGGCAGCATGCTAATACAGTATTGAAGAAAGCATATTTTGAAATATTCAAAGTGTTTATGTATATGTTTCTGGTTATATTCAGCCAAAGAATTCTTCTGCTGCGAAGTCTCTGGTGAAAAGTGATTCAAACCACAAGTAAGATTGCTCAATAATTACTTCCACCCTAGTATGTGATCTCAGATAATACTACACTTCACCAAGTCTTGCTCCAAGAGGTCTGTACCACCTTTCTTTGTGTTGGCATGAAAAAGATAAGAATGTATTTAGCAGTACTATGAGTCTGCCTTCACACTCGTCAGATATCTGAGTGTTTGTATGTCTTGCTTCTGATAACGTCTTTGTCTTTTTGCTTCACTTTTGGCACCCCAAAGGACTCCTATGTGCTATGAGCCACACATCAGTCAAAGGACTCTGGGGAAGGATTATTTGTATTGCATTTTTCCCCTACTTTTTCTAGAGGAAAACTGCTTTTTTGTAGTGGTTTTTTTCTTCAGTCTTTTAGTTTTCACTTTTTTTTCCTGGAAAAAAGAAGAGAGCACTCTATTTAGATTGCCTTTTATAAGCAGAACAATAACTGGTTTATAAAACAGATAGGTTCAAACTGATGGAACTTCTTGCTGAGCAAATTTTCCTAGCTGACAGTTTTGTGACATTCAGCTGCACTATGTAAGCTTTTGAAGAATTTTGCCTGTATTCACATACAAGGTTCTGAATCTTCTCTCAAGTAATTAAATTACTCTATCACTTCAGATGTCTAGTTTAAGTGTACCTGCTGTAGTTGCATTAATGTGCATTACTAGTCATAAATCTGATGCTGCTGAATGAGCATTAATTGTAGTGGATCACATTGTTTTTTCTTAGAGGTTTTAGAAGGCTCTCCAAATTTATGTTTGACTATTGTTTATTTGTGTTTGTTTTCTTCTTTTGAAGAAATAAATGTGTAAGCAAGTTAAAAATGGTAAGAAGAGTTTGCTCAGGCAAAATGTTTTTAAGTGGCGAGTTTGAATAATAGATATGAGATTCTGTTGCCTGTTTTTGTTCTCCTGTAACTTTTGCTCTGATGGCTACATTAATATCTTACTGTAAAGATATATTGTATGTTGTATTCTTCTCACATTCTGTACTAATTACAAGCTTACAATAAATTTGGCAAGTTAGTTTGATGAAATCTTCAGCAATTATTTTGGTATTTCTATTTTTGCTCTACAGTTTTTGTCAGCTACAGAAACGTTAACCTCTTCTCGAGGGCTTCCAGAAAACCATTAGTGCTCTACTTGCGTGTGTGTACTCTAGCAAAGGGTCTCCAACAGTCATTTGGCCTGTTTGCATTTTTTGACCCAGCTGGTTGCAGAGCATCCGCAGTGAGAGGAATGAAGCCAGTAGTACAGTTTCTAGTAAGAACATTCCAGACTCCTTGAGGATTAAATGTAGTCTTCCTTTATCCCTGGTTTTTACTCTAGAGTACACAATACTGTTTTCATGAGGCAAATGCCCTGTAAATTCAACTCAAACCACGTGTGACAATAAGGGTTGGTGATGTTTGGCAGCTTGATCTTTACATACTGTCTTCGTTCTTCAAATGAGAGCATCATTAACTTTCTTGTATGATTTTGGAAAGTTATTTTCTGTGTTTGGATAAACTTGTTATGACTGCCACCTTACCGCTGATGGCTCTGGGATTGTCTGCAATACCAACTAGTGTCAGCTGTGCCCTGGTGATCAGACTGTAAATGACAGATCGGTAATCCTTTCTCACTTGTACTGCATTTCCTTCTACCTTGGTGATCATAAGGTTTATTTCCTTGGCTCAATAACCGTCATCTAAAGAACCAAATTGTTTCACACTATCACAATGCTCATTGGACTAATTGTGTGGTTTCCTTCCTCTTTTTATATGTGGGAAAATAGGCGACAAATAAGTAATTTGCCTGGAGAGCGTAAACTGCATTTGTTGCTTTTATTACTAAATACAGTAATGGGAAGTTTCTATTGTATGTTGTGTAAAATTCATTCAGATTAACTTTGTGCATGCATATACCATGTGGGCCAGTTACCATGTGCTTGGAGACATTAATTTTATACTAAGTTGCTCATATGATCACAGTGAGTCACTGGAGATCATTCTCTGCTTCTCAGGGACTGAGGTTGTTTACAGTGAGCAACGCGAAAGTGCTAATCCTCCCTCCAGAGCTCTCCATCTGCAGAAGCAGATGACTGTTCATTTTGGAAATTTGTCCTGATGTAGGGCAAAGAGCACATCTGCTTAATCACCCAAATGGCCCATTTTTATAAATGGATGCTTTCTTTTATAACTATCATGAACACGTACAAATACAGACACAAACTCCACCATAGTTTCAGTGATTGATTTCATTATTTTAATGGGTGATAATCCATATTATGGAATAACACAGATCTTTCAGGGTAAAGCTTTTACAAACCACTTTATTAGAATATGCTACTTAAAATAGTAAGAGAGAAGAACAGAACAGTTACTACTTAACATATATATATATGTGTGTGTGTGTGTCTTTTGAATACTTGAACTGACAGACACCTAGCAACCATTTATTGTAAAATATCTGCAAAGAAAAAGCTACATGTAGCAGGTATTATCCCTGACCCAAACAAGAGAACAGTGTAGGTGGAATTCTTTGACAGACTGCTGTCAGAGGCATTGTCCCAGTACCCTTGTGTGCCTTTAGTAGTTCATGCTCCAATGCAAGCAGGAGCGGTGGAGCACTTGTATGCATATAGAATTAGACTATGCAGGTTTTTTATTAAGTCAATACAGTTTTTAGCAGTGGGTAGACAGTGGCAGAACATACTGGAAAATGGAAGTGGTATGGGTTTCTGAAAGAAGTCCAGAAGATTTTCTGTATATTGGGCAAATATTACAGTGCTGTGCAGTTTTCATATTTTCGGAGTTACAATATTATTTCTCTACTGAGAAGAGGGACCTCAGCCCAAACCATAATAGAGCCTCTTAACTGTAGCAGTCAGAGAGGCTGTAGTTTTCTATACTGTGAAACTTTTCAAATTCTGCTCCGTCTGAGAGAAAAGGTTTAACAAGTGTGTGTGCATAGAAGTTGAGTTTCATAGACAGAAAAGAGGAATATAAAAGAGAAATGAGACACGAGTTGAAAAAACACTGAACAAACCAACCTCAGACATGCCAATATGTAATAGTGATGTGCCTGTGCTGACATCCCAAGTCAAGCTCTTAAATTATTAACGTGGTTTGCCTTCTTTCCTGATGTAAGTTGTGTCAAAGCTGACTGACTTTGAGTGAAGTGGTTCATTTTTGAAAACCTGGCATTTTTCCAGCAGCCACAGTTTCATTAAAGCTTTTCCATTAGGAAAAGAAATGGTTCAGTGATGAGTTCTTAAGTACAGACTCCATATGTATCTGTTCTACAGCACTGGTCAGGAATGAGTATCATTTACACAGGGCTCCTGGCATACCCACCAGTGCTCTGACTCTGTTACATGGTGCACACTAAAATGTAGAAATACCATAATGTGATTAATATTTTATACCTTTCTTGGTATAAAATATTAATTGGTTTATTCATTCACCTTCACTGAGCTAAGTTAGAATCACATTTGAAACATTGTTTAAAATGTTATCTGTGTTTACTTGTCTTACAACATAAACACCCACTAAAGATTCCATATATCAAGTTGTAGGCTGTGGTTTTTTTCAGATTCCCCTCCTCCCTGCAGCACTTCTGCTGAGTTAATGATGTTTGTAGCTAATATTTTGCGTTGTTATATGAGAAATCATTAGTAGGAAGAGCTATATAGAAGTGCAGCTGAGACAGAAAAAGCGCTGAAGAACTAGTTGTCGTTCCTTTTCCTCCTGCTTCCGTCTGGAGCAGATGCACAAAACTTATTCTTTATCTGCTTCTTGTGGACACAGCATGAGGTCATTCGACAGGGGCGCTCCATTTGACAAGGAGGCCTGGCTTCACTCATTAGCTGCAACCACAATTTAGACTCAGGTGGTAATAGAGAAAAGCACTCATTTTCCATTGAGCATGCTGAAAGGAATGTCGAAAGTACAGGATGAAATTGTCAGAACAAAATGAAGCAAAGTGAGGAAAAAATGTAATGGGGAATGGAAGAGTAATCAAAAAAATGAGGGGATGCTAGATAATTGGCCGGGTAAATGGCATCAGAATGCAAAAGAGCATAAAAAAGAAACAGAGGAGAGTAATCAAGAAGATGAAGGAAGCGTATGTTAAGATGTAAGACATCAAATACAAGTGTTTAAACATTACCTGTGCATTCTGTCAGATATATCTGAAGGGGGGAATGTTTTATGCAGTCTTATATTCAACTTTATGACTTAGTAATTACATAGACTGACTGCCTCAGAAAAGTGAATTAAAATACGGTATTTAAACTACTATGAGCCACTATCTTATCTGCCAGGTGTTAGGCATTTCGTAGTGGCTTAAGGACTCTATTTATACGTATTATATAGCTTTAAATACTGTACAGATGTGGATACAATAAAATCATTTTAAATGTGCACATTCAATGAGGCATCTGTGTTCTTCACAAACATCATAACTGCATGAAAGAGGGAATTGTGAATGAAGTCTTGGATCTGTGATTTTAACATAAATATGCAGTAAATATTGTTAGCTCTCTATTAAAGAGGATACAGGCTCAATACAATGAGTATTGAGAAGAGGTGTAATTTCCCAGTGTTTTGTGTTAAATATCAAATCAGCGTGGAGTTTTCCATATAATCGCAGCAATATAAAGTGGATGGCTTTTGGTTTACCTTTCTGCTGTAGTTTTTTTTCAAGAAAAAGTGCAATACAGTCTTCTAAGAAAACCATACACAGCACCCCCAAGTTGCTAATGCTTATTCCCCAAGAAATGGCTTACAACGTCATATTTTTATTATGGACATAAAAAATAAATTTTAATGCAGGTACAGAGAAGGGGCAGTTGATCATGGTTTGTCAGCTGCTTCATCTACGACATTTATCCCTCCCAGCATATTTCTGTGTGATCACTTCTAAACAGTCTGTTCTGTGTTGCTTATTTAGTCTTGGTTTGGACTGGAATGAAATAGGCAGAAGTAGGTGGTTAACTGGTCTCGGATGAGTAAATCTCTGTGCCATGTCAAGGGAAGGTGAAGCATTTATTAAAACCATGTTCACTGATTTTAAGGCTAAACCTACAACCCTTTTGTTCTGAAAGGGTTCATATTGTCCAATATAGCAAAGAAGCAGGTTGAGGTGGTTTCCTTGCCGTTTTCAGTAGTTAGTTGTGATCCTCTGGGTGAGATTGTAGGTCAATGTAACTGCAAGCGTAATTGCTGTATAATTACCGTTTTTATTAATCATGAACAGAACATGACTGAGTTTATGCTCAAGAGCTTGACTTTGCAGTACCACAGATATGCCTCTTGTTTTGCCATATCACACTGTTCAAATTGAAGGTGTTTGCTGCAGAACTGATCTTTGACCAATATAGCTGTCGTTGTTCTGGGGAGAGAGGCTTCGACTAAGCTATGTAGGAAACATAGTTTTATTTGGTGTAGGAAAATCCCATTGACGAAGAATGTTTTTGCATGATATAATGGTACATTTAAACTGGCAAAGCCATCTTCATTGAGATTGGGCTTTTCAAGTGCAGTTTATGTTACAAGCAACGTTTACCAAAATGCATAGTTTTAAAAGTTTAAAAACAATAAATAATGTATCTTGGTTTTTCCATAATTTATATTCAGGACTGAATGTCATCAGAGTAGGTTTTCAAAAACCTGATTTCAAGCTAAAAATTTGCTATAACTTGATAACAAACACACATTATTTTTTCTAAAATGTAAGCAGCAGAACGTGAGACTTTTTTATGATTTACATCACCATGGCTCCAAGGATAGAGCTACAGATAAAGTTCCTGAGGAATTCATACCTAAAGCCTATATTGTTAGCAGTTCATGATTATATTCAGAGGTCTGTTTTGGTTTTCTGAGCAGAGAGTAAAATTCCCAAACACCTACAGCATTATTGTCGTAAGTTAATTATTTTTTTAACAAATTCAGTCCATCCTTTGGAGGAGAGAGTTATTATTACTACTGTAAAATCATTTAGAATGCATTTGCATGGCTTAATTGACCTTGAATAATGCAAACTCTTCCACTCCAACTGACTTGAGATGGAAGGAAAAGGCAGTGAGATTCACATAATCCTCCTATTAAATTCAAATTGCCACAATGAAAGGAAAACAGACTTAGAATTTGTCTCTAAATCACTTTCCTCTTTCCCCAATGACACAAAGATACAAAAAGAATCTGAAAGGAATTTTCTTAGCCCTCAGGAAGGAACACTTGTGCGTAATTTCAGGACATTTAATAGTGGCTGACATTTTCTGTGGAGATCTCCTTTATAAAGATTATGGTTTCGACAATGTTAGTCAGGTTATTTTAAGTTTATAGTAAATTTTCAATTATTTCTTCTCTTAAAGATTACTATTCATCATGCTATTTCTTGGTGCATCATACGGCGATGCTAAGTTTTATTGAGATACCTAAGCAGTTTTACTTGTCGATTTGCTTATACATCCATATTGTGTAAAATAGTCCTTTCCCCAACTGTATGAGATGCTTGTGTTTCCCTCTAACCTGTGATGACAACTCCTGTCTAAAATTCCAAAGTACGTTATTCCTAACGTTGGTTTCTTCTTGCTGTTGGTTTGCACTTGGTACCTTAGTGTAAGTTACCTTAGATATTTTGAAGAGACATTACAGTTATATGCAGTGTCCCTCTGGTGCTGGTGGAAAAGACCTTCCAGTTGCTAACTTCTCAACTTCTTCAGTTATATATCAGGGGAAAAAAAACCCCACACAGCTGTATTTTAATTTTTTTTTTGGGGGGGGAGGGGTTTTAGTGAGTTCTGTTGAATACTTTTCTAATACCAAAGTTGTCATTGCGTTGGAGCTACATTGCTTATGGTGATTCTAACCACGTAAGTATAGCTGAACAAAAATAATCCAAATAGAAGAGTTACTAGAATGCACGTTACTAACCTTGCTGTCGCATGACTACACTATCTGTGGAGTGAATTGGGCTTTCTTCTTTCTTTTGTGTTACAAGCCTACCTCTTCAGTTCAGCGTAATGTTTCCTGCTTGATGAAGTGTGAATATGTGTTTCTATACTTCTCATAGTAGTCATCTCCTGGATTACTTCTGGATTTGTTTCCTTGAGTTAGCAATATTTTTTTTTATTGCCATCTTTTGCGGTCTGGTAGGTGAGTAGTATCGTTTATTGTATTTCCCTTGGTACAAAGCCAGTTCTGTTTTTAAAGCAGCAAAAGCCACTGTAGAGTCTCTGGAAAAAGCATGGCTCCATTGGATGAAAAGCGTGGGAAGAGTTTTAAATAGCTGATTGGAGTTGCCTGCACAGTTATAAAGCTGCTTCAAATACTGGAGTTTCTTTGCAAAGGAGCTTCCTTTTCCGCTTTAGGAGCCTTGTTAGAAACTTGAGACTGTATGTGAGCATCAGAGTATACTTAGTGGTTCATTTCATGGTGCTTGCATCACAATTCTCCATACCAGAGGCTGTTTGGGACTCTGGAACAGTGAAAGTCCCTTCTTGTTTCGGGAATAAAACCACAGAATCCTAGCACATATATTAATTTTACTCTAGGACATCTATTTATTTTTTCTTATATTTTATTGTACTTCTAATTATTGTGAGACTTCCATCATCCTTTTGCTGACATTTCAGTAAATGTTAAAGAACAAAGATTAAAGAGCAGCCAATGCAAGTGTGACTTTAATTAAACTATTGAGCCAGGATATTTCATTCTAAATATTACTGAACTTGCATTATCTCACATTTCATTGGTTAACTGCATTAAAATGTAGATTTTGATACTGATCCTGCATAGCCTGTGTTATTTTTAATCAATATAATCTTGTCTTAAAATATGGCAATTTATTTCTCAATCACTGCTAGCAAGAATACAGTATTTACTCTAGATTACTTTAGCATAGTACTTGGACCAAGGGAAAGCACACTTTGAACTATCCACATGTTTTTCCTTCTATGGGTACAGTAAGGCTTTTCATCAACGTTTCTGGATTTTTAAGCAAATACCATATGTCGTTGTAAGGTATATATCTGTGATGCACAGGTAAGAATTGTATAGGACCAGATATTGAAATTACTGCAAATTCAAGCATCTGACAACTTCCTTGTAGCATAAAAGGAAATCATTTTAAGAGATTTAAATAAATGGTCTATATCAGAAATGATGACTCTTTCAGTTCAGTATATGCAGAGCAATACCTTTGAGTTCTAATTTTAAAATATAAAGTTTTGTTTGAACCCTCAAAGAGATAACTCATTGTCTTTTGAATAGAATTGCATTTTTAGCATTTATTTTAAATTATTTGCAATTTTGCTTATTTTTAGCTTTATTAAAAAACCCACATCTCTAACCCATTTAAATTTTAAACAGATTATTTCTTCTGTATTCTTTACCATAATACTTCATCTAATTTATTAGGGTATTCAGTGCCAAAATATAAATCAGTTGCCTAATAAAAAGAGTCCATTCTTGCTATATTTAATGAAAAAAACCTCTCTACAAATTTTATACTGTGGTTCCCTGGGAAAAGAAGTCAGAAGCAACAAGGACAGCTGTTTTCTTCAATTCTTTTAAAAAAAGGTAGAATGTGGGCATTCCACTGCCACTTAGGCGTTTGAAAATACCAAACCTGTGAATGGTGAGCAGTGAATGGTAAGACTGGGTCAGCACATTTACTTTGCGCCCTTATTCCCTCCTATTCAAGGAGACAACAGCAGATTCCAGAGCTCCAGCCACCTTGAAGCATGTTCACTCCATTTATGGCCATTCTAGCGCAATGAAGCTTTTCAAACGAGAGTTTAAGGTTAATCTGTTTCAAGAACACTCACTCATGGCTTAGTGCAGCCTCTGCATCGTCTACAGCTGATTAAAAAAAGTCTCACTTAGGTTATTCCCCCTCGGCACTCAAGTGGGTGTTCATGCAGTTGAAGCATCTGTTGATGCTTTGCAGTATTTGTTGTGTACTTGCAAATTATTTGGTGAATATTGAGAATATCTTTGCTACATAGCTTGTATTTTAAAATTTTGGACAAGGAATGCTCATGCCATTGGACTAGCTCAGTGAGATCTGTGTTACGGATTGATGAAACTCATTCAGGGTAGGCAAGGGGGGAGGGATGGCTATTAGCCACCTTTTGTTTCTGTTAAAGAACGTGGTAGAGTGAAAGTTAGCCAGTCAGGAAGCCAGCATACCTTGCAATACACTTGGCAACTAATGACTTCTTGTTTAGTTGGATTAAACAGCATGACCAAAACCAGTGTATCATAAAAAGTAAATATTAACGAGGCTACAGGAAAGATGGAGAGGGACTTTTTATCTGGGAATGTAGTGATAGGATGAGGGGGTTTGGTTTCAGACTGAAAGTGGGTAGATTTAGATAAGACATTAGGAAGAAATTCTTTTCTGTGAGGGTGGTGAGACAGTGGGACAGGTTGCCCAGAAAGGTTGTGGATGCCCCATGCCTGAAAGCGTTCAAGCCAGGTTGGACAGGGCTTTGAGCAACTTCATGTAGCGGAAGGTGTCCCTGCCTGTGGCAGGGGGTTTTGAATTAGCTCATCTTTGAGGTCCTTGCAGCCTAAACTGTTTGTTGATTCTGAGTAATTGCCATATTAACAATTACTACGTATAATACAAACTCAGTAGACAAACCAGGTCAGGAATTGATCCTGTATGCTTATAGAATTGAATGTCAATGAACTGCAACAGCACAGGTATTATTTCAGTTTAAGAAGCAAATACCCTATAAAAGTCTCAAACCAGAAGTGACTGTATCTTTCCTAAGCTTGCTTTGTATGTCAAAGTAGGTGTGGAAGAACATTAACTGAGTGAGAATCTTTAAGCAGGGTGTATTCATCACTACATCGAGGACAGTTTGGGCCTTATGATGGACTGGTAGTTCCTTGCCTATGGTCAAGGTGTCGTAGGACCCTACCCAACTTTCTGAATGGCAATGGCATTGTATTGTTAAGTATTTTTTTCCCCGAGAACAAGAGGAAGTTTGCTTCTGTTATCCTTTCAGGTGTATCATTTTGTATACCTACTCTGCTACTGTGTCTGGATCCTATGAACTTAGCCTTGCCGTTTAGGCTGTAGCACCAAGGTCAGATGTATGAGGTAGGCCTTCTCTAGGATACTGACAACCTTACTGGATTTAAGTTGACTTTTTACAAGTGACATCCCACCAAACCGTAGACATTGCTTTTGTTTAAACTAGACTAGTAGCTTATTATCCTTATCAACATTTTTACAGCAAATGGAGAAAAATAAGCACTTCTAAGATATAGTTCATCTCATCCTGAAGTAGACATCTGAAACAGGCCACATATATCACACAAAATGCCTGTTTATCCTCAACAATTTTCAAGAGAGCTCAGGGTGATTAGCTCAGAAATGGATGTCTCTAGTGCAACAGTCTAAAACCAGGTGAGATAAATCTTAATATCCATGGGCAGCTATACTCTCCCTTAATGGCTTTAAATGGACAGACTCTCTTGGCAAGTGTATAATCACTTCCAAAATATTTATCACCCTACTAAGAGCTTTGACTAGACAGGGATTTTTATTTTTTTTATTTTTTTTTTCCTTGGTATGTTTAGCTTCTAGTTTTACAGTACAAACAGCAGTGGGATGACATCTGTAAATATCATGTTGTTTTACATAAGATTCAAATCTTCCAGTAAACCAATTTTTGAAATGTGCTCTATCTGCTTTTAAAGTAAATCATCTCTTAATAATAATCTTGTCCCATCAGCAATAATTCTGTGGAGATAACTAAAAATTACAGTTGTTTTCTTCCATGCAAGAGCTGTTCTTTCATATATATGGGATGATGAATAAAATTCTCCCTTAAATCTAGGGGGTTTGCCAGCTTAGTATTAGAAATTCGAGTTCTTGCTAACTGACAATGAAAAGAATAAAAAGTTAGAGCTTTTCCCACTGAGAAATATCTCTAGTGTCAGTGAAAATTTCCCACTGAGAAATATGGCTAGTGTCAGATGAAAAGATTGTTCTCGGGGAACTGCATTAGTTTAAATTAGTGTTAGTTTAAATTAAGGCTGTTTTGCTGGCCTTTTGCACCTCAGAAGGACCGCTGAAATCACAGTGGGTTGAATTCTTGTCACACTGTGATAAATTCATGTGGTCTCATTTTTGCAGGCACTGAACAGACACTGCTTCCGTTGAAATCCATGAGAGCCATGTGAAAAGGTGTTTCTAAAAATGCAGGACAAAAAGTTGCACCGCAATTTTCTTCTACCTAGGTGAATCTAAACCACCTCAGGTTAGTGGGAACATTCGAGGATGTTGTGACATGCCTTTCTAAGCACAGTTTTTCACATGCTCATGATGCACACACATGCATTGCATAGACTTGAGGACCAGAAACCCATCTGAGCATTCACTATAATAGACACACTCATATTGTGATGGTAGTTTAGCTCCCACATCTCTAGGAACACTTTGTCAGTACCTAAATCGCTTTGCTAGCAGGGTTCCTAAGGAAAAGTATATCCATGATATTTCTATATGAAATATATATATATTAAATACCTTTGTTTATATAATATACAAACGTATTTGTATATGTAGAACTGTACTGTAAATATAAAGACTTGGCAGTCATCATTTTTAAGTTGGCTGTAGAGCAGCTGCTGCTGAAATTAGTAGCCAGCAGGGTCACTTCCATTTTATATTGTCTTGAAATGCCTTCAAAAGATTCAGTGCTCATTAGCTTTTGGTGTTATTATTATTTTTCGGTGACAGTTTACACCAGATATTTGCTCTTGTATGTATATACAGCTCTGTGATTGCAGCACTGGGTTGCTTGGAACTACAGAATATAACACGTTTAGTTAACACACCATTGCAAACATTCAGAATTATATGTGCCCTACCTCCTTCTTTCCGCATCTCTTTCATTGCTTCCCAGGACTGCATGAGAAGTAAGAAGGGAGAAAAAAAACGAAGGATTTACTTGAATATTTGATAGTTTTTCTCTTGTTTACACACGGTACTTAGAAAATCATTTCAATTTCTCCATAAATTACAACTGACATAGATTGTCTGATGAAATCATTGCAAACAATATGACAGTAATATATATAGCACTTTATGTGGTTTGAGAAAAGCATTACATCTGGGAGGAAAAGTGAGAAAGATACGTTGTGATGTGGCATAAAGATGTTCAAAACAACCAGACTTCTCAGTTGTAGTTACAAGAAGAAAAGCCCTATTTTGTTTTTGTTTGCTCTATTAATCTTACATACTGTACTTAGTCTGTCAAAATCTCCTTTCAGAGGTACCTGCATGACCAATGAAACATGACATGAACCATGAAAATCAGGCTTATGTACTGAGTTGTTTTGTGGTACTGGCGGTTCTTTTCTAAGTTCAGCGAATACAGCCTCCCAGGTCAGTTGTGGGTTATAATTGAGTTAGATCATGTCCCTGTGGCTTTGAAACAGCAAATCATCCACTGAAACGTTAGCAGCTAGAGCACTTGTAACACACTAAAAGGAATCATGTACGACCACATTTCCACTATTTTGAGTAGTGTCTTGTCTAAGCAGGTGCTACAAGTTGTTAGTTTAAATGTAGGTATTCAGTAAGTGTACTCAAATATGTATAGAAATAATTTTTATAGAGAAATAGCTGTCTTTACGCATGCAGTTACCTTGATGTGAGTTTCATCAATATACTGCAAAGTTTTACTTATTTTTAATAACGATAGAAGAATCTGTTGTAGATTTAGAAAAGAAAAGTCCTATTTTGGCAGACAAATGATTATGTTTAATTTGGGCCCTGCATGGAAAACATGATGTTTTAATGAATGCAGCATGAGATCAGGGAAGGGCTTCCAGCATTCTGCAGCAGAAACTCTGTTTCTCATTTGTAATGCTCTTTTAGGGACCAAACAAGGTTTCTGGTAGAAACAAGCGCTGCGCCTTGTTGAACTCCTTTCCTCCAGTGAGGTTAAGTTCATAAGACCAGTCTTCTAGGTATTAGTTTCATTTGCTCTCATGGATGAGTTTCACTGGTTGTTTCTAGGGAAGCACTGCGACACCGCCTCCGAATTTCCTGCCCAGTGTTGCAGTGTACCTGCAGTGCAGATTGCTCAGCAATAAGAGCTTTTCATTGAAAAGCAGAGATTGCAGTGTTAGTGTTCCAGAGTGGGACCCCTTATGCTGCCAGAAAAAGGGGAGTTGAGTCGGTACTGCGATGTACTGCATGTCTCCATCCAAAGTGGAACCCACTCTGCTGGCAGCGGCACGCCAAGTGTCATTGGCCAGCGTGCTTCCGAACCAGGATTGCAGCCCCTGGTTTTGTGCAGCTTCTGAGGCAGGAGCTGCTGAGGTTCACAAAATGACCATGTGATTGTGTCCCAGCAGGTGATGGTGCTGACAGTTTTGCCCACGGGACCTCCAGGCCGTCAGTGTAGCCTCTAGTGCCTGCCCCAGGCATACACGTCGTGCTGCAGCGGGGACGTCGCGTCCACTGGGTCAGTTTGTCGGTTTGATATTGAGGTGTCCTGCTTCAGACAAAGCTGTGCATATCTAGCTGTGATGGAAACAGAGTTGTATCAGGGTGGTTGTAGCTCCTGCCTCGAGGCACAGCATGGCCTGGGTTTGTGCAATGCTGTAGGCAGGATGTCTCACTTTGGATGCTGAGCTGTGGGGCTGAAATGAAAAAATTCCTATTGTGAAGTTACAGAGGCCTGCCCTGCAGGCACAGTTGTCTGGTACCAGAGATGAAAGTTGCCGCAGTGCTTTGCTTACCTCAGTGCTTTGCTTGCCCTGAGGTAAGAGGCGCGACAGCAGCTCCTCGAGGCTGCGCTGCATGGCTGCCGGGGCCAGGTCTTGCAATGAAACTGTTTCCGCAGTAGGAATTTTCCAGCAGTACGGTTGGAAATATTCAGTGAAGGAGGACGTTCTGGGTTCTGTTGAACCATGTAGATGTAGGCAGGGATGCCTCTACACACATACTTCCAATTTTCAAAAATTCAGGAGAGAAAAAGACGTGTTACCCCCATCCCATCTCCAAAATATTTGTTGTCTGTGGATTTATCAGGGCAGTACATATGCTTGTAGGCTCGGCCTGCCTTGCATAATTGGAACTTTGTTCTGTTATATATGTAATTTTACTGAAAAAATATGACAAGTTTGCCTGAAGAAAGTTACTTCTCACTGTATAGAAAAGGGATATTTGTATCCCACTGTATAAAAGAGGACCTCAATCTGGTCCTCTTTTGGTTTTGTGACCTCTGAGATCATGCTGGATAATGGAGATATCTGTATGCAGGCTTCTGGGGCAGAGGAGAATTAGTTTATCTTTATTACATGGTCTGTTTTCCACAAAAAGGCCTTGTGAGGTCATGACTTCTTATTTTAAGGTAGAGGAGAGAATAAGCTTTCCTCATCTCTCCATGTATCTGTATCATAAGGGTGCAAAAACCTTTTAATGGCATGCCATTTTGGTGGGCTGAATCCTTAGATTACCTGATGAACTGCTGGTTTGTTTTTGTGAACTGGAGAAAGGTAAACCATTAAGAAATGAAAGGTGGACCTGGCTTATTTAGAATTTTTTTTTATTTTTTAGCTTTATTATTATAAATTGATTCAATCAACTGGAGATATAGACTAGATTTAAAAAAAGGAGTCTGTTTATTGTATTGTTTTGACTGTTCCATTTGCATTATTTCAATGAAGTTCTAATGAAATTTCAAAGAAGTGACACTAATCTGGATCAGAATGTTTAGTTTGAGTGGATATTTTTAACTTGGAATGCGTGCCTAATACTTTTGATCTTGGCAGGGCCAGACAGCCCTGTATTTTGAAATTAGTCAATAGCATTAATATTGGAGTTAAAACATCTTTTGTATCATCTCCTGACTGAAGTGAGAGAAGATTTCTAATAATTATCGTGGTCTATTAGCAAAAGAAAGCAGTGAAAAGTAGGGTGAATTGTCTTTTATACAGTTATCCATGCATATGTACTGTAGGGTTGATTTCAATGTATTAGGAAAGACATTTGCAGATGCAAATATTTTCCAGTACTTTTCATTGGCTGCTACCAAAGAATGAAGGGAGTTATTAATGTTTGAAAGTGTTTTAATTATCTTCAAAGAATTTTCTCAGACTCAACTCTGAAAGAGTAGGAAAGGTAAGGTCTAAGTGATGGTTCATTTATTGCCAGCCAAATGATTAATGGAAGTAGTAGGTCAGCCAAGAGAGACAGTAAAGTCAGATCTGTAAGAAACATAATGTCATTTTAGTGACAGTGTAAAAAAGAAGCAGAAGGCATATGTAATTCATATATTTAATCATAAAGTGGTGAATCACGTGCTTTGTATGTCAGCTGTCTTGAGGCATTTCGTCCTCTTCCAGTAAGATGACCTTCTGTTGTGCTCTAGGGGACTGGGTCCTAGGTCCCATGGGACTGAGCCAGAATTCAGCTGAAATACTCAGTTCTAGAGCCATGTAGGGGCTCTTCCTTCAATTTGAAGTACTGGTGTCAGTAGGGCTCTTTTTGGCATGTCATAGTTTAAACTAATGCTGTTTCAGAGATGAGGAGGAAAACATGAGATGGGCAAAGCAAGGGCTGTCCTGGTGAGAACTGAGTTGTTGTGAAAGCTGGCTCTTGCGTCTTTTATAGGGCTTATATAAGTTAGTAAAACCATGGTAAATGCTTCTTTAGATTTTGTTCATGGCTTTAGTGGAAGCTGAAACAGCTTTTTGAAAAGAAGAAAGGATCACCCCCAAAATCGTCTGCTTTGTGTACAACCAAGCATGGGTGTTTTTCTGCTCTCTGCTTCGACCTGCTGTTCCAGTCTCCAGTCTAATCAGCTCTTTACTCCTCTTCAGGCCAGCTGTAGGAAATGAAATGGAGATAATAGTGTGAATCGAGTTCAGGAAGTTGCAAATCTGATCGGAATCGCTGTTTGGCTACATCTTACGTCAATGCCTACAGTAGTAAGTTTCTAAAATACAGGAAATTACACCTCTCAGAATTAAGTGTTTAGATGATGTATGTCTATTTAAAAAAAAACCAAAACAAAAAAACAAAACTCCACAACACAAAAAATTTGATTTTTTCTTTTCTAACTGGTAATATGATGCTGCTTTGCATCTGTGGGTATGCTATTGCTTTCTCTCCATGAATGTTAAAATGCTAAATAGTTGTTGCCTTGCCTGTAAACGAATTTGAGATGTGGTTGGTATGTAAGAAAATACTGCATTTGCTTCTTAATGTTAGATTTAATACTTTTCTCCTTGCTTTTGAAACTCACTTGCTTTTTTTAAACTGAAACTTGAAATTCTCATGTAAATTCAGGACTCCAGAAACATGAATTATTGAGAAGGAAAAAAAAGCTGAATACTGTGAGGCGTGTGATAAAATTACAGTGCTTGTGAGCATGAGCTAAATTTCTAGAGGAATAATTGTAGATAGATGTTTATTATATTGCTAAATATACACTAAATAGATTTCATAATTTCTGTTATTAATTTATATGAAAAAGCTTTAAAAGCTTTTTCTGTAAGTGATTTTGGTGTGAAAGTGAATATTAATACCAAAAGTCTGTTTCAAGATTTAAGTGAGACTGTTGTTGTTGAAGCTGGTTTTTATATTTGTTGTATGGTAGGACTAAAAGGTGGATAAAACATTTAACCTCCTGTCTGTGTATGTAGATTTCACTAAACCACAAATGTCATCAGGTGTTTTTCAGCTTCCCTCTGAAAGAGGATGTCAGCTATGGGCATAAATTCACAATTTGATATATCTCATAGAAGTAGTTGGTTTTCATTAGCCGTTCTTAGTAGACAGTTGAGCTAGATATGAGGTATCGCCTTGGTGTTAGCTGTTGTCAGGGTATCCTTTTGGCTCCTCTGCTGTTACAGAGTACTGCCTGTGCAGTAGTCCTGGCTTTTGCTCTGGCTTTTCGGGAGAGAGTACTACTGTGACATGTGAGGATATACATTAGAATTCCATGAAAAAGATGTGTAGACTTGTATTTTTGTGTATTTGTAAAGCTCATGAAAAAGTCTGGCAAAATGTTACAATAGAGTTATGACAGTATACAATCAATAAGATGTTTGAGTGAAATAATTAAGCAACCTATGGTGATATTTAAGCATTCCACTGGCTAATCCAAAGTGGATGAGTGGGCTAGAGTGTTAGTCTTTCAAGGTAATAATCATATTTCCTGATGATACCCAAAGCAGCCAAGAATCATGCTACTGTGATGGGGTTTTTTGGCTTCTCTGTCTGTTTGTGGTACTATCTTTAGTGTGATGGGAAGAAGCAAAGAGCTGCTGTGCTCACCTTGTGTTTGCTGTGAATGCCTGTGCTGAGGAACTCCTCTGCTGTTCAGCAGAAGTTTATTTTTAGGACTGAAGCTGCTCTTTTATCTATAAAAGCAGAGAATACTGTCCCCATAACAAAGGGGACCTTCTCTGAAATACTTCCAGGATGTCTCCAAACCAAGGAGACTTGTTGTGTTTAGAGCAGTATGTGAGCCCAGTGAGTGATTTTGCAGATGAATGGTTCTGATTCTGATCTAGCGAATCATCTGAATCTCTACCCACCCCTGTTTGTTTTAAAGCAGTGAAAATATGATCTACAACTGTGTGTGTTACAGCTGTCAGCAACATTAGTAAGGGTCAGGGCTTGTGGGTTTTTTGACCTTCGTGGTGTCCTGTCTTGCCCCAGGGAGATGTAAAACATGGGAAGTTGATTCATTAAGCAAAATTACATTGCCTTGTAAATGAGCACGTCGATGGCTTGTTTTAAAATGTTGCAAGACTCATAAAAATCCTGGAAATGCGTTTTTATTGGTTTGGAGAGGTGGAGTTGCAAAGCTTCCAAAATGAATATTAATAAAATCCGTTCAAGCACTGAAGAATCATACGGCAAAGTGGAAGTCGGGACTTTGGAAATTATTGCAGGCTTTGTCAGCCATCTGTAAAGTTCAACTGGCCGTGATGAAGGTACACATAGTGCAAGGCACGTATTACCTCCTAACCCTTAGTATAGATTCTGAAAGCATTAGTGGCGTACTCCTGCGAGATATTGACAGTGTTTTAGAAAGAACAGATTGGAAACAAACTGATCTGTCACCCTGTCCATGTATCCTTCCTCAGTTACTTCTCAGCAGATTTTTTTTTCCTTTAACATATTCTCCAGCTCATTACCAGTTTTAACTAGCTCAGAAAAGCAACTTCCCTCATTTTTTTCAAACGACAATTCTGATGTAGTGTCGCTGTAAGTTTTCTTACATTTTCATTTCTTACACTTACATTCTCTCAAATATATCTGATGTTGCAGAATTTTAGACTTCCACTACCATCCTAGTATTGTAATCTTACAGTCTTTTAGGTGTGCTTGCATACTTCCTGAGCTTTTGCTGATTTTCGTAGTCATTTCACCATGTAGTATCTACTGGTTTTAAATCACAAGTAGAACTTCCCACACCTAAGAATCGTGAAGATTTTGCTGCTGTGTTTTTTTTTTTAGTTTTGATCCAGATTGTATGCTTTCTCTGAGTCATCCATAAATGCTTTATCTGCATCCCTAGGATAAAATAGAAAACTGTGACTATTCATGCAGAATGCTTTTGGATCCCGTTGTTTGAATACAGACACAGAAGTCAGCAAAGAGAATTAAATAATCTGGGGGTTTTTTTCATGAAAAATATGTAGCAATTAGGAAAATTATTAAAAACAAGAGATAGAGAAGTCCATTCCATGAAAGCTTGATTGCTAAACTTGTTTGCTACATAACTGTTTCGAAAATTACTTCAGACATACTTTTTAACCAAAAGGCTACTTTCTACTGTGCAGCTTTATTTAATGTTGCGTTACGGTAAAATGATGCAGAGATTTGATACTGCTGATGTAACTGAGAAACAAATGACCTTGAGCTAAAACTATCAGAAACTTGTTTGGTTTAGCCCATTCAAATAGTAAATTAGTGAGAGCTCTTAGCCTCTTTGTTCCAATTCTTAGTTGTGTGTGACTCATCTATACGACTCATTTTCTTAACTTGTACAGATTTCAGTCACATATTGGGAACATATAACTGTTGAAGTGAAGAGATCATGAGCACAGGTTGCGCAATGTGCTTTGTATTTTAATTAAAAATGATAAACCATGTATGTACATTCCGGGCGGGTACGTTAGATTGAAAATAAAGAGTTGTGCTAAGGTGTTCTGTGAGGCAGAACTAAACGATACCATAGAAACTCCTGCATGTATTATTTCAAAT
Organism: Apaloderma vittatum; assembly: GCF_000703405.1. NCBI lineage: Eukaryota > Metazoa > Chordata > Aves > Trogoniformes > Trogonidae > Apaloderma > Apaloderma vittatum. Next base: position 11,416 of record NW_009696191.1, on the reverse strand, counting down.
TTGATTTGTAATTTGGAAGGGGGTATTATTAATAATAATAATTTCTGTGAGAGGAGGAAAAGAGATTTCTTTTTCATGCCCTAAATCTTTCCTCTTCATCCTCTTATCGTCAGTGTTTGCATCTACAAGGAAGAGACTTTCCATCACCTGGTGGTCAGAGTGTACTGCTTTTAAACAAATTATCCTAGCTGGATTCACAAAGATTTTGGCACTCAGTGTATTGAGCTAACACCAGCCTGTCATGGCTGGCCTACCCACAGCTGAATTCACAAAGAAGAGAACAAAGACATGAGTTTGATTTAGCTGTCTTTAAAATACCGTCACATGAAACTACAGTGTGAGTAGCTGAAACATAATATGGAGTCATTAATGCTTGTGGAAAAGTTAGGAGAACTTACATTTGAAAAAAAAAGTTGTTTTTTTTTTAATTTGAAAAAATATCTAAGGAAACACAGCAATTGCTTACCCATCTGTCTTTTATATTTTGCTTGAAATAGTTTGCTGCTTCTTATACTATCCTCCTATTTTAACTACCTTTGGTAAATGTTCACCTGTTTGCCAATCTGCTGTCTTAAATGAAGAATAACCCATCTTTTGTGTGTATGCTTGCTTTGTGAGAAGGTTCCTGTTGATTCTGAGCAACTAAACGAAAGGAGAACAAATGCAAAGCTATTTTGTAAATGACTAACCTACCACAGTAAACTAACAAGCACCATTTACAGAGATGATCTGAGTGGTCCGATGGCAGTGGCAGCGTCCCCTTTGCCTTTTAGAAATGCTACCACGTGCCTGGTTGCTCTTGGTTATACTTGGGCAGTCAAAGAAGTGGATTGCATGGTGCTTCTGCAGGTGGTAACGAAGTTCGGAAAATGTTTTGGCTAAATAATGAATGAAAAAAGACTTTAGTTATGTCTGCCTGTCAATATAGTTACAAAAAATCATTTTATATCTCTCTAGAGCAGCAGGACAGATCTATGTAAGTTCAGTAGTCACCACCACTATCTCACAACATTTTTCTTTTGTTTAAAAGTGATGTTAATAGTACACAAAGATATTTTTCTAATGAACTTGATTTCTGTCTTCCAGTTGTGTCAGTATTTCAAAAAAACTCTGGAAAATCATAAACACAGGAATTTTTCAAAACCTCTTGCTATTTAATTGGTTGGAAAAAAAGCAGAAACACTATAGCAAGTTCCAGTACTGGCTTTAGAATTAGAAAAGGGGTTCTAGAAACTCAGTTATTTTGCTGTTGTAAAAACAATGCTGTTGGTTGAGTTAGAAGTTGGAAAACAGTGAGCATTCCTCCATCAGCTTAAAATGCTAAATTCCTATAGTCAGCCATTCAAAGAATATTATATAATCAAGATGGTAGCCCCTTGTTATGGTGTTTAGCTAATGGACTGCACCTTTTATGACTATTTATTAGTTGAGGGATTTAGCTTTATAGTGAATGGGCATAAAATCCTTCTTTAATCTTCTTTCTTTCACTAAAATTGTGGCCACTGTAGCATATTAAGATAACATAGTGATCTTTATAATGGTTTTGTGAAAGTCAGTTTTAGTAATAGGAGTTAGGCAAATGTACTTTCCAGTCTTCAGGATAGTAAATTACATATGATGAAGAAAAAGCTGTTTGTTGCATTCTAGCTTTTGTAATATGACAGGGGCTTGCCTTTGTGCATACTGTATATACAAAATAGAATCTTCCATATTAAGAAATGTTCTTATGCAATAGGTGGCATGGTTCTTTCTCTATCAATGTAAAAAATGGCTTTCAGTTTTCAGAATTCCTGGCTGCTCATCTCTGTTCTGCAGCTGGTTTTTTTTAACCAATTTAATATTTACATGTGGGCCCTTCATCTGTTAAATGGCAGGAGAGTCCAGATAATAGGCTCAGTTATGACAAATCTAAATTTTTTAGCATACTGTAAGAGAAAAATATGTTTGTGATTTGGGTAATGTGGGAGAAGATTTACTTTTTCCTGGTGTATTTAGAGAGTTAATGGAGTAAACGTGTTAATCTTTATGCACATGTGTAAGCTAAATCCGAATTATGTCAATTTACAGGTTTTAATTTAACTTTAAACTTGTCTTGATTTTTTTTTCTGGTTTTTGGAGGTTTTTTTACCATACTGGTTTTGCCAGCTCTTCATTAGTGTTTAGGCAGCTTGGTTTCAGTCATTCGAATGCCTGAAGGCTGAAGTAAGACTTAACATATCTTACACAAATATAAATACGTTACAGTTTGTTTTCAACAGACTTGACAATCATAACTTCTATGACTGAAGCACAAAAAAACCCTAATTATTTTCAATTAGAAACTGCAGTGTAAATAAATTCCAGAAAGGAGTTAATAATTTTAACGGTGAGGAAAATTGTCACTATTAATATGGACATGAAGAGCAAAAAAGGAATTTCATCAAACCATGAGTTACAACTTGCTCATTTTATCCAGCATGTTTCAGTCATGACAGATATCACAGAACAGTGACACCGGTAGTGACAGAAGTGTTACGGATTTAGGTGTGCGTGTCTGAGAAGCAAGCTGGTAAGCATTGTGTACGGGATGTGGATTCAGAAAATTAGGAAGTCACCTGCACAAAGGCAGGTAAAACAGAGCAAGGGCTCATCGGCGCAGTTGCCGGTAGCCTTTCTTCTGAAGCTCTTAAGTAGAATATCACAGAATGGCTTGAGTTGGAAGGGACCTTACAGCCCATCTAGTTCCAACCCCCTGCCATGGACAGGGACACCTCCCACTAGACCAGGTTGCTGAAAGCCCCGTCCAACCTGGCCTTGAACACCTCCAGGGATGAGGCAGCCACAACTTCAGCACATACAGAACTCCTTTATCAGCACGGGAAGTATCTGTGATACTGTCATTCTAACTTAGCTGTCAAGTACTCACATTCCCCATTCTTTCACTGTCACTTTGCTCCACAGGTAGTCTTGCTGGCTTCAAGGGGCCACTCGTAACGAGCTTTCATGAGATTAAGGTCACAAGACTCAGTGTTTGCAGTTGACCGGTTTTGTTGCTTTTAAGTAGCAACTCTGCAATAAACTAATTGGTAAACTTGAGTTCATACAGCATTTGTTTTATAAGCATTGTGCTGTGCTTCTCTCCTTCCACTCAGCAGTTCCCAGGTCTGGGATGTGGCTGCAGGTGGGCAGGAGTGGCAGTTGAAGAAAGATGGTCGACTGACCAGCAGCAAGGCTGAGCTTTTATTGTTAATATTACATGGTGTGAGCATGAAATACAAAAGTATTTTAAAGCTTGTGGGTTTGAGTGGGGTTTTTTTTTAAATAATAATAAATTAATTGAGGTTCACCAACCTAAAACTGTTAAGCTTTCAAAGAAATAAATCAGAATTTTGTATAGTAGATACACAAGTCAGATGGTTCACAGCTCCGGTGTGCCAAACTTAGCACTGTGCAGGAGGACAGCCTGCAAGAAGTTGATACATTCACGTTTGAATAAAGAAGTATAAGTAAGAGGGAAAATTGTTGCCTTGTTCAGAGTCATTGTAACAGTCCCAAGGAATTTTTGAGCATAATACATCTGCTATTGAGAAAGAAATACCAAAGACATTAGGTTGGTTTGTAATATGGCTGAGAATATTCACACATTTTGTTGAGTATGTATTTTACACATCGTATAATTTGGAGTAGAATTGCAGGGTGAACTGTGAGTCGTGGAGAAAGAATTATAATGGTTTGAACATGCTGTAACTCCTTCTGAGGGTGGAAAGTAATAGAAGTATCAAACTGAACAAGAAACAAATGAAATCTCTTGCATAGAAAACTGTTAAAAGAAACCTTAAGTTGTGTTCTTGTACACAAATGACAAAGTTGCAGAATGCGTAGTTGGCAGAAGAAAAAAAAGAATCTCAGGTAAATTGAGTAATTTGAAGTGTAAAACGGTTATATATAGTTTTCAGGATATTAACAGTAAGGAGTGGTGTATCAGAACCCTATCACTATAGGAGGTCTCTCTTTGTAAATACTTCCAAGAGCAAGAATTGGTATGATTGAGAAAACATTGCATGACAAAGAAAATGAAACAAAAAAGTATTTAGTGTTATGTATGCACTGTTGCTGAAGCTAGGTGTATAAAATAAAAAGACCAAGCTTGACCTGTGAATATGTATTTTGCTCTTATGTGTGTGGCCAACAGTGCTTTCACCAGTGTATTCAGGCACTGCTGAAATAAACAGCTTGTGTTTGATTAAATGTATATTTTAGACAGATTTCATTTGAAGATACTGAGAGGTAGAAAATGAATGACTTTTTTTGATAATTTTTTTCCTAATGGTTAATCTGAATTTGCTAGCTTCAGCTTCCAGCTACTGAGTTGTGTTAAGCTATCTGTGTGTTAGCGACCTGTAGAAGTCTAGTATTTAAAGGAGGCTTATAAGAGAAATGGGGATGTACTTTTCAGAAGGACGTGTTGTGATAGAACAAGAGTTAATGGTTTTAAACTAAAAGAGGGTAGATTTAGATGGGATATAAGAAAGAAAACTTTTTTACACCCTCATAGGATGGTGAAACACTTCAACAGGCTGCCCAGAAAGGTGGTAGAAGCCCCATCCCTGGAAACATTCATGGTCAGGTTGGACAGGGCTCTGAGCAACCTGATCGAATTCAAGATGTCCAGTCTCACTGCAGGGGGTTTGGACTAGATGACCTTTAGAGGTCCCTTAAGAGGACCTTAAAGGTCTTCTTATTTAGGACAGATTGTACCAAGAGCTATGAAAACAATATATTTTTATTTCCTGTTCCTTTCAGATTTGCTCGTAAGTCCCAAACATGCTATATTTGCTTGTTTAGCAGTTTCCTTTTCAGCTGTTGTGAATTGTCAGGCTCTTTTAACTAGCATTCAGTGTAGTAGAACAGCTTCTCTGTCTCTGCAGATGCTGATATAGACCCTTCTCCACAGATCACAGAACTAGCATCTGGAGCTCCACAAAAGGTAGGTGTCAGCATATCCAATTATTTTTCTTATTGTTCATTCTTGTTTGAGTGTAGGAATTTTCAAAATCATTATTTTCTTTGGCATGCTCTGAAGAGTCACACACTTACAGAATGTTTTATTTCCACATTATCTTACCACCGTCTGCACTTTTTTATCAACATCCTAGATGCAGCAGAAAATGTAGTGGTTATAGCGCATCTTGGGCACACATTTTGGGCTTTAAGAACAAAGTAACCACTCTATTGGTTAGGACTGTAGGCTCATCTCTCGTAATACCTTACCTCTTCAGCAGCATCCAATAAGCAAATACAGAAGGAGCGGAGCAGGGTAGAATGGTCCTTTCCTCACATGTCCAATCAATGGCATTACTCAGTTTCTGAGGAATTGCATTCCAGATCATTGTGCTTAGTAGCCGCTAATGGTTTTACCACATCTTTCAGAGACCCTAAACATCTGGCAGCTGTTGTGTTCAGTATGGTATTCTAACAGTTGACAGCTAAGATTTTAGGACTTTTCAGACTGGTAAAAAGGGAAAAGAAAATAATAGAAAAAGGAAGGAAGGTAGAGTTATGCTTTCTACTCCTTGTTAGTATTCATTTTTCAGTTTAATAGGAATACTTGTATTACCTTTAAGGCTTGTTATTAACAAACTGATACTACCTTTAATGCTGTTAGTAACAAACTCAAGTTGTGTTCTTGATTAGCACTTCATTTATTTCTTTGTAGTTTTATTTGTTTAATGCAGTGAATGGGTAGAAGGATTCTATCCTACTCTGTCTTTGTAGCCCTTAGGACCCACAAGTAAAAGTGGTTTTGTAATTATCTTTCTCACTTAGAAAAGCCAAAGAAATGTAGTGTACACTTTCAGTCGCCTCACTCACTGACCCCTTCAGTGTCACAGGGACGAATTACTGAGGAAGCAAACCAAATAGGTGCTTAAGGAGATAAGAGGGCAAATGGTACTCACAGAGAAATCTCATGTTGCAAATCTGGCTTCAGACTTAGTCCTCTCTCATGCTTGGAATTGCAAGCAATAAAAAGAGACCAGAAATAAAGAGCCTACCCAAAGGCATCTTCCAGCAGCTGGAGCTTTTGACCAGTTGCTTCACAATGATGAGAACAGTCCTAATTAAGATTAACAGAAATTGTCCCCAAATTACCAAAGATATAATCGGAACAGCATTTGTAATGGTAGTAAATCTCTCTGGGCCTCACTCATGTGCGCGGTGTTTTCAGGCCATTTGGCAATCACAGGATGAGGGTGGTGGGCAGGAATTTCCAAGTCAGTGAAAGTGGTTCTTTCGGTGCCTTTTGGTCCAGCCGCTCTGGGAACTGATACTCTGTGCAGCTGTAAAGTCGCTTCTCACCTGTCAGTAGTTGACTTCTATTGGCTTGACAAACCAAACTTCTGGTGTCCGTGCCTTCCCAAACTGTCCTTAACTTCATTTTGAAGAGAGACCCTATTCACGTGCTTGGAAGGAGACCGATGCTCCGGAATTAAGGTTTCTGCGTTTCCTGATGGTAGCACTCTGTTCATCATTACAGTCCTGGAAAAATTGATCAATAACAGTTTCTTCAGCTGTATTGCCTTACAAACTAATTCCAATTCTACTGTTAAAGTTTACCCAAGATCAGGAGTCTGCTGAAGCCTGGAAATGAAAAATTGGGTACTCAGGGCTACTTATACCAGCTTTCAATTCTCTTCTATAGCGCTTGCTAACTACAGCACTAATTTCATTCCTTGCTTTTGCAGAATCCAATCCCAAACTCAGCCTTCATTGAGGCGGAGGAGTAAGAACTAAACTACAAATTAAAACTAAGGCACATTTATCTCCCAATGTCAGCTATCAGCTTTGCTCCACCAACTTGATAGGATTTAGCAACAGTTCAGGCTGTGCAACCCCAGTCTTTCCAAACCTGAACATTAACTTCAGTTTTAACTCTAGAACTTACCTTTTAATACAGACTTATCTTTTAATACAGACTCAGCATCTGCTTCTGCTGCCTAAATTGAAATTAAGACATTCAGGTCACCTAACGGTTAATAAACCAATCTGTAGCTCTTATTTTCCTTGAGTGTTTTTCAATCTTGAGCCACAGTGACAACACCAGTTGGTGTGTCCAAGTTCTGTGTTTGAAGTTAGCAACATTGTTTTGTTTTTATTTTGAAACAGGGGTTACTGATGCCTAGTGCTAATACTGTTTATTTGCTTCCCATTAATATAATTGGTGGATTTTAGATTAGTTTAATCTCCCTTTTTCCTATATCTCACAAGCTGAATTTGAAGAAAGGAAAGGAGATCATTCTCTATTCCTGCTTGTGAAGGAACTAGCACATACCACCATCTACCAGCTGACTGGGAGAAAATGTCAGAACTGGCAAAGCACTGGATACAACTTCACCAATGAAATTTTTGCTACTACTCAGCAGTAGCCTGGGAATATATATGCAAAATTATTTGTAAAAATAGGCTGCATTCAGACCTGTGTGAATAGGAATATTGTGAGACCTTCAGATGTTGTGCTGTTAATGTTGTAGTGCAATAAAAATACAGAGCATATATACTTAAAAATTGGATGTGCTCCTTATAATTATCAGAATAAATTTGTTGGTGGTTTTTGAGCTAAGGAGGAAACTTTCCTGGGCTGAACTGAGGAGTGAAGGAGTTAAGTTAGTTAGGGAGTGTACTTATTTTGTGCCTAAGGGCTGTGATTTCATGGTGTTCATAAATGTCATAGACAACCTAAACAGCTCTTATCTCTGAGTTTGATGAAGAAGGCAGTAATTATGTAAAATGAAGTAACAATGGATACATCATTTTGTTCCTCAAAGTGTCTTGGTTAACGGGGAGAAACAGGTTACAGGGAGAAATAGGATAGGGAGAAAAGCCTGACCTGTATGGAACTAAGAATTGTGGCAAGAAGTGCTAGAGAAGGCTCCTTAAGAGAAAAAAGAAATGTTATGCCATTGAGGTTGTGGCAAAATGATAGTGACTTCACAGGCACTATTTTCCTTGCTGTTGAGGGAAATGGTCCCATAAGATAGGAGTTTAGAGAAAACTAAGAACAAAAACACTTCAGGTCCGGTTCTCAGAAAATCTGACATCCAATTTAAAATACTCCTTTAAATGGCAATATTAATTTGGAAAGGCTGGAGCTGACGAAGTTCTGATAAAATAAGGAGGTAAAAGCAGAAAACACATTTGATAGTTTGGTGTGGCTGTGTTATGTCAGGGAGCCATATCATCAGAATCAAGAACAGACTTGGTGACTCAGTGATGCAGACTCCCAGTTACTGGGCAGAACTCCTGCCCTCCTTGCACCACAGAGGATAATTTTGGTGCAAAGGGACCTCAGGAGGTCTCTGCTCCAGTCTGCTGCTCACAGTAGGATCAACCCTGCGATCACACCAGGTTCCTTAGGGTTCTAAGGATCTTGAAAATCTCCAGGGTAGATGTGCAGAAAACTTCACAGCCTCACTGGGCAACCAGCTCCGCTTTGTGATTGCCCTGTAGTAATTTTACTGCAAAACAAAACTGAAAACTATCCTTGACACCAGTGGTCTGTACTGGAAGGGAAAGGAAGCAGGTAAAGATTTTATATAGAAGTGTTAGAGACAGTGTTGCAAGTAGAAATTGAAACCCAAAGGATGTGTTTGAAACATTGGTACGCCTGCAGATTGCGAGCAACACAGAAGTGGTGAGAATGCCTGACCTTTCAGGGATTTACCATCCACTTTTTGCAAATGTCTCTGTCTGATTTAATGCCAGGAGAGTGCCAAGAAAATGAAGGGTGTATTCACCATCTGTCATACCCACAAGGTGCTTTTGAATTTGATGACACTGGTTCATAGTACATGAGTCATCATGAAACTGAGGACGTGGACATAACTATCAAAACACAATAGTATTTTTTCTTCTCATTTTGACTCATGGAGTTCCAAGTTCTAAGGCCAATATTTTCCTGACAAGGAAATCTCCTATTTGTGAAATGTTTATCATTAGGAAATAAAAGTATTATGACTGTATTTGACTCAGTCACGGATTTGCTGAATGCAGAGCAAGACAAAATATGTAGCTTGACATAGAAAATCTCATCTTCAGAACCTGATCAGAATATTAACTGGGAGGAATCTCATGTTCTATGGAACAACTGCACAGACTGTGAACTTGAATCTAGATATAAAAAAATAGCCCATAAGCAGAGCTGCAGAAATTGCAAGTTCTACTCAGATAATGAGAAGGAGTGGCACAGGGTAGAGCTTTTGTGCTAAACTTCACCAGTTTCTGTTAGAATCATAATCTTGGGTCAGCTTGGATACCATCAAAGATAAAATACTGTGAGAGTCCATCTGCATCCTCTTAGCACTAAGAAAATATTGGAAAGAATTTGCTCAGAGATATTCTTTTGGTTGGCAAGCTACTACACGTTGTAGATCTCATTTGTTAAAAGTGTGATTGCATCCACTGTATCAGGTCAGCTAACAAGCCTCACCGTTTGCTGTGGATTTTATTTTTATAAGACCTTTTTCTGATGTGTTCTGTCCAAATTTAATGGAAGAACAGTACTGAAGGGTACAAGTGTTTAAAGAACAAGCATTTATATGGAATAGCTGAATGATGGTCTAATTTTTCTAATATTTCTAACCTTTCTGACTACAGTAAATTTAGCTGGATTTTGTTGTTGTAGGGGTTTTTTAATTAAATCTTACATAAAACCCCGTTACCTTTTTTAGTTTGTTTGGTCTTACTACAAATACCATTTCAAGGCTGTGGCCATTACTAATTCTTATAGTCACTGGCTTGTGAGATGTAGGCAATAGCTTTCCAGCTTCTGGCTATAGGCTCTTTCAAACTTACAGTGCTGAGCAAAGTCAGACCATTGTTAAAGACACAACTGTATAATTTGTGTTAGGGCGATTTAATTTTCCTGTAGTGCCCTTCCTTTCTAGTTTATTTTCAAAGGGTTTTTGGCTACAGCAGTGGAGAATGCTTGTAAGAATCTAGATCATGGACCAGAAAACTACTAAATTATTTTTTTATGTAGCTAGAATCAGTAATACGTCACTTCCTTATGAGAAATGACCCCTTCTCCTCCTTCTGATCCTGTCACTCCGGTAATAAGATTTTATTAGATAACGTGTTGTCTATAAATCTGATCTGCAATATTATAGCCCAGACTTCTCAACAGACATCAGACCATCTTCTCAGTAAGAATACTTGTTAAATTATTTATTTCTACTGCACTTCACAGTTGAGTAAGAATTGTAGGAGAAGCAATATTTGTAATAGAACTAGGGATGTAAAAATGTTACTCACTCAGCTAAGTTTTCTTTATTGTCCTGTAAACCATTCGTCTTAACTCTGTACTTAAATCTTTCTCATTTAGGACATCATGCCGAAGTCCATTGGTGAGGTGGTAGAGACGTACCTCAGAACCAACTAGTACGGGAGATCAGCAGCTTTTAGAGAACATGAAGCAAGCAAGCAAGCAAGCGAGCAAATACCAGATTCTGGAAGTCTCTAGTTAATTGCTTACATTTTGGTTTGTGCCCTTGCTGCCACTTCTTCACAGTCAGTTCTCAGGGACCGCAGAAACACCTTTGCCTTCAAAGTAGGTATCATCAATAACATGTGCACAATTTTGAGCCTCAGTTTCACAGCTTCTTATAAAAGCTTTAGCCAAATTTCTTATGGAATATGAAAGCTGATTTCAAAATTAATAATTTTATTCAGTTTAATTCTGTCTCTGAGAATTTCACTGGAAAGCAAGTCTTTTTTCTGTTTGTGTTCCCATCAACAAAATCTCATCAGTGCACATCCAATACAGATGTATTGTTTTAGAGGAAACCCTTTTAGCTGAAGGAAGAAGAAGAAAACGTTGATTGACCAGTCTCTGCTGTTCACACAGTTCCAGAGACCTGATGCCTTTTTCTCACCCAAAGCAACACAGAGGAGGAACTAATTTCTGTCCGTGTTGCCAAGCGTGCCGATGTGCAGCTGGACAGAAGTCGTTCTGCTTGCAGCCGTAGTGGGAGCCACCGAACAGACTTGAGATCTTACTCCCTGGCCAAAGTAAGGTTTGTTCCTAGGAAGAGAATTACCATGGTTCAGCTATTTTCCCGTAAAGCCTCACGGTAGAAAAGGCCCTGTAGGGTGTTCACCCCAATGTAACTGGCAAAAGTTTGTAGCTGCCTGTGTTGAACCATCTCTGAATTCCTGCAGCTATTAAGATCTTACAGGTTACCAGAAAACTTTATTAGCTTTCTCATGTATATGGGAGCAGAGGCATATGTGTCCTAACATTTAATACCTTTGTCTATTTCTGTTCTGTATGGTCAAATATTTTTGCTCAGCTACTGAACCTCCATTTTCTGGTCTTTTCTGCGTAGCCATCAGAACCGCAAAAACTATCCTGCTCAAAACAGCAGCATTAACAATAGCAGAG
>NW_009696190.1:22750-51283 GCF_000703405.1 Apaloderma vittatum | reverse complement strand
GCGATGTGAAAATCTGACGTGAGGGGTTAATGAAAAGTAATAATGAGGACGCTAATGTCATGGGAAAATCAATAGAAGGAGGCAGAAATTCACTTAAATTCCGTTTTTTTCCTTCGTACTGGCTAGTTAGAGGTCAGGCTTTAAAGCCTTTGGTTAACAGACCATCTCCAGCTTCCAGAAAAGAAGTGGTAAGAAATAGATGTCGTATTCTGGCTGAGGACATTAACTTGTGCCTCTACTAAAACAACATGGAAACAACAGTGCTAATTCACTGCTGCAGCGTCGCCAGAGTCATTCAATCAGTTGTCTTTTATTTAAAGAGCTTAATCTTCTTCCTTTCTTCACTGCACTTCCTCCTCCACTGCAGGCAGCTTCAAACAGGAACTTTCTAACGTGAACTGCAGTGGCCACTCAAGCTCCTGATAAGCGATGGCAGAAACAGCACACATGTCAAAACAGATGTTAAGTAGTTGATATAAGTATCCACAGCAACCCTATTAATATTTAAGCTTTCCAGTGGCACATATCTACTCCTCTTCCTTTGAATTGTAAATTGAGTTAGTTAATCCTTCATTTACTACTTGTTTGCATTTCCCTGGTTTGACATGCAAGTGTTTATACTCTTCATTTCTCTCAGCCCTATGTACTCCTTTAGAGCTGAAGACATACAGAGCGTGCCTTTTACACCAGCTGGGCCTCCAGCACCATGCTTAGATTTATGCTCTACTGACCTTAGTCACTTGAGTAAAATATTTGAGTGTTGGTACTCAAGTTCCAGAAAGCTCAGCTGTGCTGTTCAGTGTGGAGCGTGTGGTCCAGCCCACTCAGTAAGGCCCCCATCCCACAAGTGCTCACCCATGAGCTTCATTTTGTTGGCTTGGATTGGCAATGGCACAGCTGGCAGCAGCAAAACTATGCGCGCGCATCACTGTGGATAGGATTGAGGCTTTAAACTGGGGATTTGAATAATAAACTATGAAAATTACTTCTGATCCTGATGTGCGTTATGTGAGCCACTAAGAAATATTGTTATAAGTCTGTGCCCTCTAGTGGTGCTTAAAATCATTTATTAATTTAACGAATAGTAAGGAAAGTAGCCTGTGAGCACAAAAAGCATAGGCCAGTATTGAAATGTAGCCAGAGATGCCAGGACAGTTAGAAGCAAGAAAAGCAATACTCTTAGTGATGAATTAAGTATATTTTTTTAAAAAATGGTTCCTTAATTGGTTATCTTTTATTAAATAATGCTTTAAAAAGTATGTATTCTGAGAAGAAATTAATAGTAATTAGTCTAATCTCTACTTCTTAATATGTCAGATAACCAGGGCATGATACGCTGGTTGAATGTTGAGGAGATCATTAGCACCCAGGCAGCTGCTTGCCCTGTACCAGGCAAAAGTGCTGAACTGTTCAAAAATCTGGTCCTCCTAAGTGTTCATTGCAACAAATCTATTGCAACAAAATTTATTGCAACAAAACATTTACATGACAACAAATTCCCCTGATATTTTGGCTTCAGCCTATATAATACCTACAGAGGTGAATCGTGTGAAATTCTAGCGTGTCCGCATGGTCCAAGGTCGCCCTGGGTTCAGGTGTCAGTAAGAGGATCTACTTGACGAAATCTCCAAGGCAAGCACATCCCAAGGAATCTTGAGGCTGCAGATACAGTATATCCCATCTGCAGACAGGACAAGGAAAATGGCATGCTAAAGTGCAGCTGGGGAGTAGCCATTACTGTGCTTTATGGCAAATGCCAACAAGATGTTCTTCCAAAATTGTAAGTCGTGAGTTCTAAGATCACATTGCCTTATTCCAAATCTACACATCAAATGTTATATATCCTGAATTGGGGAAAGATCAGCTGATACATATAATCTTTTCTGATCAGGAACAAAATGTTATGTGTGTTTGTGGCATTAGCCACATTAGAAGTGAAGCATACTTTCACAAGAACTAAATTTTCAGATAAATGACAGGAATACTGAAGCTCAGTGGTGTAATCATGACACAGAGTAGGTATTAAATAGAAGAAGAACCTTGTTACAGGGCAAAAACGGAGGGAAAGAAAGATGACTGGTGGCACTGGAGGGCAGTGGCTGAAGTTTGAGATGTGTGGTTCACTGCCTCGCTCTGAGCTGCCAGGCCAGGTAGGAGCTGGAGCCTGCCCACACTGAGTCTAAAGTACCTGAGCATGTAGTTCCCTCAAGTCAGAAACAGATGCTTACCAAGCTGCTGAAAAATTGGTTTGTACCTATATGCAGCTTTTAGTATTTACATGAATTTGAAAAATCTGTCCCTGTGCTTCAGTTACATATGTGTCACAGCGGGTGGTAGCAGTTCATTCGTAGAGAGAACAAATTTGTTCATTAGCACAAATTCATGGAACAGTGCAAGACATTCAGATACTGCAGAGACGGAATGGTACAAATCATGTACGTACAGTGGCTCTTTCAGAGAAGCAGGCAGAGTGCACGCTGGGGGCCCTTCGTAGCAAAGCTTTGCAAAGGTCAGTTTACTGTGGTATCATGTTTTGAGTTCGAGTTGCTTGTTAATAATCTTTTTTTGTGTTATGTAATACCGTGAGGTATCATGTATGCTCTAGTTTTGCATCTCGCTGTAAAATTTTTAGCTTTCTGCCTAATTATATGGAGGAGGGGATACACATAGCTATTCTTGGCGACTAGCATCCAGGAGTTAGGAATAAGTTTTCAAAGCACTTAGGTGTTAGGAAAATTTCATTAGCTATATGGATCTGTTGTGTGGCTTGTAATATGTGGTACGCTTCTCCAGGAAACCCCAATAGCAATAGCATCACTATTGCATAATAAATCATTAGCAAAATGTCAGATGAGGTGAACAGCATATTACAAGCTATCTATTCAGCGCACGTAACGTGCTAGCAGCTGTAGCATGGCTCTGATACTAATATTCAAACATTTTTGTATATTATATATATTACATTAATGTTGCAAGATGTTGGAATATTTTCTGAAAGCTTTTTTTCACATAAACGAAAGAAGCGAGACTTTCAGGTGCATGAGGCATTCATGCACCAAACACAGCAGAAAGGACTGCCCAGCCTTCCCAGTTCATTCTTCATGAGATCCCTCAACCTTGTACCTGAGGGAGCATCTTCAAAATTAATTTAGTTTTCATGTCCCTTTTCTGTGTTGATCTGTCTATTAGTTTGCTATGAGGTTGCTAACTCTGAGGAAGACCTGTTTCCACAAAGAGCTGTCCTGAGACCAGATTTCCATTCCAAGCAGACTGTGGCCAGCAGTGACAGTCAGTCTGGGTTACTACCAGCACAGGCTAAATTTTAATTGGAATACAAGACGTGAATGTCTCGCTCTCAGTACCTGCACCTCCATGGGTGGAGGTATGCTAGAAGTGCTTCTGCCTGGTTATTACATCTGTAAAAACCAGGAGCAATTCCTAAACTGATTCTAATGGACCCCTTCCTCTGCTCCTGCCCAGCCAGAGGAGCGTTTGACCTCATCCCCTTGCCTGGTCCAGCTCAACAGCAGAAATTCCTGGCCTTGTTTTTGTACTGTCTGGCAAAATGTTCATTTTGGTTCCTGATGCCTAGTATTTCCTCTCACTCATCAGATATTCATCCCTGATAAGAGAATTAATTGATTCTATTGATTCCTACTTAACTAAATATCTAAAGATCACTCTTCATTAATAAGGCATGTAAAGTCATAGCCAGACTCCAACACCCTTTCTCCTAAATGGCTCTTCTGTTCTTTTCTTGTACTTTCTCCTTCATTTTCTGGTGGTGGTTTGTTTTTTTTTTAGTATTTTGTGGTGCTTTTCTTCCTTCCTTCCGAAGCCTCCTCCCCCTGTGATTCAACTATCTGGACTCCTGAGCAAACAGTCGGGTGACAAAACAAGACCATATGTCTTGAATGGTGCCAACCCTGCCACTGGTGCAGGATCTGCTTCCATAGACCATTCCCACTCTCTAATTTAGCAAAACCACAGCATTTGGCCATTAAAAAAAAGAAGAAAAAAGGACGTGAGTCTACACTGAGAACTGCAGAGCAGTTCACCGTACATGAGAGGGTAATATAAATATAAAATAATATGAAGTACTTTTTTCAGATAGAAAAGTTTAATTTCTCAAAATATTTGGATTTTCAAAATGATATTCCTCAAAATGCTTAGAGGTTTTGCAGAAAACATGCCAATCAAAACTGTAAATGTTTAATGCAGTCTTTTGTAGCCAAACACACTTTCTAAATAAGAAAAGAGATCCTTGTGATGCTTGGAATATTGTTTTCAGAACTGCTTGTTTTCAAGGAGAAGAGTACAATTTGGCTAGCTTGCAAGTCAACGGATCCTTCCAGCAGGCGTAGTAACAACTCACAGCAGATCTGAAGAAACCTGATGAGGCCAGAATATGGCTACTTGGAAATCCAGCAAGAAGACGTTATTTTTTTCAGGTTTCTAGTGTAGGATTTTGTTTGTTTGCTTGAATTTGTTTCTAATTTCTTTGGGTATGGAGGAAATACTCTGTGAAAGCTCAGCTTGCTCCCTAGAGTCAACAAAATTCCTTTAAGACAGGGCAATATATAGTATTAGTTGATTTATTAGATCATCTAGAGATGTACCTGAAAGAAGCTGGTGGCTGATATTTTGATGTATCTCATTATGTGCTTTTTCTTTAGACTATAGTGGCCTTCATTATTTACCAAACGTGAACTTCAGGTCATCTCCTCTTTTGCCTTCTCTGCACATCTCTTCCAATTGTACTATAACAGCTCTGGTTTTGAAAGTTCCTGTTTGACTGTGGTCTAATCTTTGAAACATTGAAATTTTTGGCATTAGTATTTCAGAATCATCTAAAATTTTTCTTCTGAAAGTACCCAGAAGCCTGTCAGTCTTCATTTGAGTCAGCTGGAACATAATTTGCATTTATGCTATTTGTTTCCGAAGACTAGCTTGCAGCTACAGGAGATGTGCTCATCTTTGCTCTCTCTGGCCCAAATAAGTTTAAGAAAATCTATACAGAATGGCACAGGCAGAGCCAAGTGCTTCAGGTGCTTTTACCTCAGGGTGCTTGTACTTCAGAAATGCAGAAGATCTCTAGGAGTTACTCCTGGATGAGAGAACCATGATGAAGCCGGAGAGATTATGACCACTGACCACCAGGATGGGTTGGCAGCGTTACTAATTTTCCATACAGGACACAAGAGGAGATACTATCTGCACGTTTTTGAGCAGTTAAAAAAGTTCCTTGTTCAGTGCTCTGGTTTCTGCAGTCCTCGTATGGAGGTGCCTATATGTTTCATGCATTATTGAGACGGGCTGGTCCCAACATAGGAGTCTGATTTCTGCTCTTGGGATAAACTTAAAATTTTAGCGACTAAAGCACAGAGTTTGCTAGTAGCTAAATTCTCTACTGAAGTCTAGGAGCGATTCAGTATTCTGAAAAGATGATCAGCTGTTCACCTGGCATACAAGTGCTCTTGTGTCTGTATTCATGACAGAAATAGAGGACTCAAAACTAAATTACTGTAATTCATTGTAACTGGAGTAACATTCTTCCTAAATTGGGTGGTTGATCACCAACCTAATATATTCTGCAAGTGCATTTTAAAATAAAAAAATAATTTACTGCGTCTTTTCATAAAAAATATAAAAATATTTGGTCTTTTTGATGTGCCTGTTCCAGTAGTTTGATGACGTCTTGATCCTCAAAAAATTTGAAAAAGATGTATCCATGAGTTACCCAGGTGACTTAATGAGAACATATAAGCTAGATGTGCCAGAGAAAGCTGGAATAGACTCTGACAACGTGTGCTTGCATTAGTGCATCAGAGGATAACTAGTCAATAGAAACCTTTTGTAGGAACTGTATGCTTGAGGCTTCTCCTTTCTGCTACTGCGTTCCTGGTGTCTTCAGTGAGATTTATTCCTGTCATTAGGTAAACTGTACAGGCAGAGAGGAGAGCATCTAAGCTAAGTAGGGCCCTCAGGAGCTTCTGTTGGATGAGTAAAGAGATTCAGTTGGAGCTATTGAAACTGTAGCACATCAGAAAGGAATTCTTTAGGCTTCTACAGGCATGGTTAGGCACTTGACTTACACATGTTCTTAAATCTCATCCTGAAGCATGCACTTCAAGAATTCCCGTCAGGAGAAGGAACAAGAAAACAAAGATTAAGAGGAATGTAGGTGATCTAGTGAGACTGAGACAACAACAATAACAAGACAGGGTTTATAACAATGGGTAAGCAGGAGTGATAAACATGGGGAATAAGATGATAGTAGAGAACAGGGCTTTTTCCCATGCAGCTTGAAGGGATGGTCTAAGAGCTGTATTTGTAGAGAAAGACTGGAGGTAGTTATTTCATTTTAAAAGAGGAATAAAATAGAAGCTGTGATGTATCTAGAGTTTATTTTACGTCTCTATATATATCATTGTCTGCAAGGAAATCGATGAGCCAAATGTGATTTTTCATATCCTTGTAGGGTTGAGGAGAGAATGATTAAATGCCACAGGCTAGATTTGCTAGGGGATTATTCACATGAGAAGCAAGATGTGCAAATACAGATATAAGGCAAAATCCACAAGCTTTTACCATGGGGGTGAGTGGACACTGGCACAGGTGCACATATAGGTTGAGCAATCTCTGTTTGGTGTTTTTCAAAGCTTAGCAGGCCTCAAGCAACCTCACTTAACTTTGATGAGAGCCATGCTTTGGGCAGGTTGGAGTAGATGACCTCTAGAAGTTCCTTCCACCCTAAATTATTCCATGAGTCTAGATGACCTAGGGCAATGAATACTTTATGACCTACCCTGTGAAATAAAAACCCATTGATAAGTTTGACCTGGTCAATACTGTAAGGATGCATAAGCATCTGTCACTGCTGATATCCTGCCCCCACTGCCAAATCACAAACCAAATGTGCAGGGGGCAGAGGGTTGAAAGGATAGCAGTGGTTTCTGCCTTTGATGTAATAGCTCCTCTGATTGCTTCTCTGGAAAGGGGGAGGATGGGAGAACAAGCAGAGAGAGACATCATAGCACAGTCCCCTGCGAGCATAATCGTGAAGAACAACTCAGGACCAGGTGACTCCTTTGTCTCCACCGTGGGTCCGACCACTTTGCAGCCCCTTGATTTCCCCTTGCTTTCTCTAGCCTTCTCTGCCATAGAAAACACCCTTCCTTTGCTCATCCCTGTCTTTCCCTGTGAGATGGTATCAACTTGGCTGACTTTTTTGCAACAAGACTTTTCAGCATCAAGAGGTTGTTAAGTGATTAGTTGCAAACCTTGTCCTCCGAAATAAAAAGGCAGCATTTGTTATTTTTTATTATTATTTTTTAAAAGGGGGTCCTTACTGCAGTTACATAACAGATCCTTTTAAAAAAGCATTGGCTGATCCTGGTTTGAAAATCATGTTTCTGTTAGCATTTTCTTACTAGCATGCTGAAATCATAGAATCATAGAATGGTTTGGGCTGGAAAGGACCTTAAAGATCATGCAGTTCCAACCTCCCTGCCATGGGCAGGGACACCTTTCACTAGACCAGGTTGCTCAAAGTCTCATCCGGCCTGGCCTTGAACATTTCCAGGGAGAGGATCCAGAACTTCTACAGGCAACCTGTTCCAGTGTCAAACCACCATCAAAGGAAAGAATTTCTTCCTAATATCTAATCTAAATCTACTCTGCATCTACTCTGCTCTAGTCTAAAACCATTGCTCCTCGTTCTATCCCTACACTCCCTAATAAAGAATCCCTCCCTATCTTTCTTGTAGCCCCCTTTGAATACTGGAAAGCCACTACAAGGTCTCTCCAGAGCCTTCTCCTCTACAGGCTGAACAACTCCAACTCTCTCAGCCTGTCCTCATAGGGATTCTCTAGTCCTTTTTGAAATTCTTGATCAAACTTTTCCTTTGGTTAATAGACATTCACATTAAGCCCATTTAGGTTGTTTAATTTAAGCAGGGGTCAAATTCTGCCTCTATTTTGTTATTCATCCTGAGGATTTTTATTCTGCAGGGAGGTTCATTAGTTCCAGCTAACAAGAAGAAGAAAACAACTGGCTCAAGTTGATACCATAAATGCTTGGAATGAAAATTAAACATTATTATTAGTAACTTTCACCAGGGTTTAAAGTGTTGAAATTTAACCTTGTCATGTGGATCCCTATCACTTAACTTTAATGAGTAACCAGTAGCAGGAGAGTTTCCTATATCATGTGTGCAGTAGCTGCTGAAGAGAGATATGACATATTATCTAGACTGGTTTATAGAAGCAGCTATCCTATCACTGCAATAAGGAGAGAAACTAGAAATGTAAGCCATTGTCTTCTAAAAGGTGCGCTGTACAACTATGATTCTAAAATTATGTTTTATAGTATAAAGATCATGTATTGGAAGCAGGACTCTTACATATTTCAGAAAAAAATGATGGCCTGGGTGATAGTGATGGGTGATAAATAAAAGCAACAAACTACCTTCATAACTCATTTGGAAATGGTTATTACTATTATTCCAGCTTCTTTATGTTATGTATATTAGGTCCTGTTAGCAGTTTTGTTTTGTTTTTTTTTCCTTGCAAAATATTTCACTGGAGCAGAAGCGAGAAATAGTTGAAAGCTTAGAGATGAGTGTTTGGGAACATTTTGCAGAACACCCTGTCTAGGGCCATAAACACAAGATTCAGTTGTAACTTAAAATACCTGACTGAAGTTGTTCTTTCCATTCACTGTCTCTTTCCATGTTTAAATCCATATAGATAAGGATACCTCTCTCTTTCCGGAGCGAATCTGTACACCTGAGTAGCGTAACAGTGGGGGCAGTTTCCTTGCTGAAGCAAATGATCCCCCAGATAGTAACAAACATTTTATTCTTTACTTCTGCGCAACTGATGAAGAAACACTGACTTTAGTTGCCAAAGAGGAGAGCATTTGCAACGCAGATGATAATTTCAGAAGACCACTGTTGCTTTAGAACCCGAGTAGTATCAATCGGGATCTTATTCCCTGATACAAAACAAATAGATTTTCTTTCTTTAACATAATATGTGAATCTTTTTCCGTGCATAGGGCTGAGGAGACCTATTAAAGGCATTTTGGTTTCATGCACCGCGTTCGTTAGGACGCATAATTATTTGCCGCATCCTCCCGGTTCCCGGTGCCCCCCGGGCGGCCGCCGGGGGACCGGGGGGCACCGGGAACCGGGACTGACAGTAGCTCTGTGGTAGGTGGCAGTGGCGGCCCGCAGCGGGGCGGGGGTGCGGGGAGCATCCCCCCTCCCCAAAAATCCCGCCCGAGAAGGTTCCGCGATGCTCCGGCGGAGCGGCTGCAAGCGGGTACCGGGTGGGGAGGGATGGGAAGAGAATGGCAGGGCGTATCCTTCTCCCTCCCCTTCCCCACCCTCCGGTCTGGGTTAATAAGTGTTCAGTAATTCCTCAAAGGGTTTTTTCAAAGAAAAAACGATGCCATTAGGAAAAAAACAAAACCAAACCACCACCTCCCCCAAACACCCCATCCACAGTCCCCGTAAAACCAAATAAAATCTGTGCACTCCCTTTACCTCATAGCTGTGATTGGGCTTGTGTGTGAACATCGTGATGAAAACCCACAAATCTGGTCAATGTGAGTTTAATACTGTTACAATTACATCCTTCTATGACTACTTACGCAATGGTTTATAAACATTCCTAGTCTTGAACTATTCCCCGAAGGAAGCAGATATGTAAGAAGCAAAAAGCAAAGTATGTCAAAACATCCCTCTTTGAATTTCTGAAATATTAATCATGTGAACATATTCATTTTATACAGCCAGCCATGGTAATTAATCATAGAATCATAGAATGGCATAGGCTGGAAGGGATCTTAGAGATCATCTAGTCCAACCTCCCTGTCATGGGCAGGGACGCCGCTCAGCTAGATCAGGCTACTCAAGGCTCTGTCCAGCTTGGCCTTGAACCCCTCCAGGGAGGGGGCAGCCACAACATCTCTGGGCAATTTATTCCAAAGTCTTGCCACCCTTGTACTGAAAAATTTCTTCCTAAAATCAAGTCTAAACCTATTCTCCTTCAATCTGAATCCATTTCCCTTTGTCCTATCGCTGGACACTCTCGTACAAAGTCCCTCCCCAGCCTTCCTGCAGGTTCCCTTCAGGTATTGGAAAGCAGTTATAAGGCCCCTCTGGAGCCTTCTCTTCTTCAGGCTGAACAATCCCAGCTCCCGCAGCCTGTCCTCGTAGCAGAGGTGCTCCAGCCCCTGGATCATCCTTGTGGCCCTCCTCTGAACTCGTTCCAACAGATCTATGTCCCTCTTATGGTGGGGACACTGGAACTGGACGCAGTCTTCGAGGTGGGGTCTCACAAGAGCAGAGTATAGGGACAGAATCACCCCTCTTGACCTGCTGACCACACTTCTCTTGATACATCCCAGGATGGGGTTGGCCTTCTGGGCTGCATGAGCACACTGCTGGCTCATGTTGAGCTTCTCATCTATCAACACCCCTAAATCGTTCTCTTCAATTGGTTGTCTGTGTTTGTTTTCTATTTCTTTTTGAGGTGTTTTATATTTTTCTCTAGTATAATTTTGTGTTATATCTTAGCTGTTCTAGAATAGCCACAGGTTAAATATCTCTCTGTTTTTTTAATGACTACCACAAGTGATTACATATGAAGAGGATCAGGGCTTGCAGGAACAATTGTTGAATGGAGTTTGTTTAGTTAGTACTTTCCTAAATAACGGTAGTTGAGATGCTGATCCAGACTGTCCCCCACTGTGTTTGTTAACTTCGGTAGAATGGTATCAGTAATGAATACTGCTCATTATTTTTGGTTATTTTAGGGTTTTGTGTAGTGCATGTGGTTCTCTAGTTGAGAGAGAATAAGGCAAAAATAATGAAGTATTGTATTTTGTAGGTTCTATTTATTTGCTAGCACCTGTTTACAAATTATGAAAATATGTATATTTTTATATATATGACTAATTTGCATATATCGTCTGACAGCTTTTCTGTTTATTTACAGAAGCTGAATATCCACTACTTAAAATTGTGGCAATTTGGTGCAGTCATGTGCTGTCTAGTGAACGGTTTCAAGTGGGACTAAAATTTTTAAAAAGAAAGGATAAGTCTTGTGATTTGGGGCTTCAGGCAACTAGGAAATAATACATTTTCTATGCAGGAAGAGTATGTTTATTGACAAGAGCTTTGGAAGCCTATCTCTGGATCCTGGAGAGGCATGATGATTGACAGTTCCTCTTCCTCTGCCCACTGATGGCGAGTTATATCGAGACAGAAGAGGAAGGAAGTGGGAAGGAGGTGCGGGTTGTGTAGTTCTGTGCATCCCTACAAGGTTCTACACATTCCATTGGAGGAGAGCTAACAGTGCAGTGGTTTCCATGGCTGCGCTGCGCTGTTTGCCTCCTGTAGCATTCACTAACACCAAATTCTTCTGTATTGTTCTAATTGCTTCCCATTGGAGAACATTCCTAGGCTTTTGCTTTTTTGAAGCCAGATTCTATCCCTGACTCTAAGTCTCATCGAACTGATACTGCAATCTTTCTTTCTTTCATGAAAATGTATGCTCCGGCAAAAGAAGCTGGTACAAAGGCAGCGGAGCAGTGGAAGCCTGACTGGTGTTAAGCTGTAGAAACACAAAAATCATACATATTTTCCATTCTATACTTATCAATCAGCTGTCAAACTATTGCACTAGATCAGATGCTTGCAGTTACTTGAACTGAAATCTGCAGCTTATAGATTCCTTGAAATGCATATAACTGCAGGTAAGCAAACTGTTTTAAATTATGATGTTAATATTTACATGCAGTCCTCTTTCGCCTGCTGAAATAGTATGAAGACTATCCTAATCTGTTTGTTGTTATTTAAAATGTAGTCTTACTTCATGCACTTGTACCAGGAGTATATACCACTTACATATAGGAATTACACTTCCAGTTTTTGACTTTCGTGTATAACTATGGGTACCTGTATTAGTTTTCCCAGTCAGCAGAAGCATGCATCTACTCTGGGAGCAACACTGCAAGCATCAAGCAACTCCACAGGTCTGGAACATTTTGTGTCCCTGAGGATCATGACTTTTGTGACTTCTAGTGCAATTATTTCAGTGACTTGTTACAGAGCAAAATAAAATGCTTAATAACGTGTCTAGTGTTCTTTTTTGACATAAAATAAATATTCCCTTTGTACTTCCGTGGTTTCTACAAGCGATGGCTCTACCACTCTGTAACACCCTTAAATATGTTCTCTTCTTTCTTTACATCGTGAGAGGTTCTGCTATTCAACCTCCAAGTGATATCATGGTATTGAATAGGAATTGGTTTTTGAAGTTGAGAACTTCATGCCAATTATTGTTTCCTGAGGTGTATTTCTGCAGAAGAAAGAAGCCCCTCAAAGCTTCCACTTCCTATCCTGAACTCTGCTCATTTATTCAGAGTGCACAGACTCATTTTAAGGAGACAGAAAGGCAAAGATCACACCTTCAGGAAGTACCTGGAAGGGAACTTAGCTGGTCCTACCAGGTTCCCCAGTTTTCAGTGTGTTACTAAATGGGTTCGGCATCTACCACGTTATCATTTAGTATGTTCAGCTTTCTGCCCATTTTGTTCCAGATGACTTTGAGTAAAGATGACTTCCTACTCATTTCAGACATCACTTTAGACATTATTTTCCTTCTCAGAGACATATAGAATGAGACTTGACTAAGCAATTTTACTATGATATGACAGCATCAAGTTTATGGCATGAACGAAAAAGATATCTGCTGAAGAAAAGCTTTTCTCTGCAAGATTTTTAAGAACAATTGAGGTTGTAGCTTTTACAAAATTTTAGTAACCAAGGAAAAGGTTTATATTGATAGTAAGTATTTTCTCTACAGGGTCTGTAAACCTCTAGATTTTTATCAGAAAAGCATTTGAGTTAGTTATTCGGCACACGGAGGAATACAGTCTTTGAGATTTTTGTTTCAGCTCTTTATTTTAAGTTCTCTAATTAATTGTTCAGTTGGTGGTTATGCAGGCAGTATAATGCATTGCAGGAAAGACCCCCAAAATGGACACATCCCCTTTCAAAGCTAGCTAGGGGACAGGACATAAAAGAACCTCGGAACTTGGCCAGTTGTATTAGGTTCTCAAGTTTCAGATTAAAGTACTTTTATGGAAAGAGGTAAAAGAGGTAAGAGGAATATTCTTGTTTTAGAAAAAGGGAAGATCTCATAAGAAAGGATTGGAAGGAAGATTGTTTTCTAATTTAACTGCTGCTGGTTTATCTCTTCAATCCATTAATTTGACAGGAGCTTGGTGGTCTCATATCAATGCAGTCAGCAATCTCCCTGAGCAGATTTGAGGAAATTACATGACATGTCTATGCCTCAGTTTCCTAACTATAAAATTGGAGTAATAATTTGTTACTTTAGATTGTGTTATGATGATATTCCCCTCAATCTTTGGAAGGTTGCTGCTGTCATCCTTAAGATGGTTTAAAAGCCCATGGTTAAATACATCTACGCTTCCTTCACATTCAAACCCAACACAGTTAGCTTATTTCTTCAGTTATCTACCACAGATGGAGAGGACAGTGCTCAGAGTCAGGATAATTTTGACACAAGTGAATGCTGCTTAGTCAGTGAGATGTTTTGTACATTTGTCATTGTGTAAAATACATCTATTTTAATGCATGACTAAGAGTGCAAAAATTATTACCATAGGGTAAATCAATTAAATGTTCTTATTCTTATAACAAGTATGCATTTCTAGTGAAACATTTTGTAGCATGTTGTTATATTGCTCTAGAGTGCTAACAAATATCTGTTATTAGACACGACCAATCAAAATGTGACTCAGTTACCCTGCAGATAATTTTAAAATGTCTTAAAAAATGTAATCATGAAGTACTTGAGCATCACTTTAAAAAAAACAAACCCCAAACCAAAAAACAACTCTGAATATAAGTATGCAAGTGCAAATAGCAAGATGATGAGTGAATTAAACCCATATTGAAACTAAATTATGCTGCTGTTTTATTGTGAAATATTCCAGTCTGAAGTATGATCTTTTGAGTTCATGCTCACTTGAGTGATATTGCTCTCTCCTCTAGTGAATGTTGATATCTCCTTCCCCTCTCCACCAAAGTAGTTTATCTACTTATTGACTAGTTTAGTATAATATTGGAAAGCCTGCAAAGGTGGACCATCCAAGGTTCCTCCACTGCTTTGCTCTCCGTTTGTCCCTTTTTCCATCACTGACCAGGCAAGATGACTTAAGCCACATGGCTGGAGCCCTAAGAGTCAGGGGAGATTCTCCAGTCACAGTTTTGGGGAGGCAGGACAAAATCCCCACATAGGTTACACAGGGTGTCAAGGGATAAGATAGAAAATGCCCCTGGCTTAGGTTCAGGCTCCCAGGTTTTGGTGAGCAGCTGTCCCTGTCAGATTACTGTGGCACAGATGCTCAGAAACTTCCTTTGTCTTTGGCTGCCTTAAGTTATATATTAAATCCAACTTCCTATGAGCAATGTTAACTTTCATCAGGTCAGTGGGAACTATTGGTTATGCAGCACCTCTGACCATTCAGCCAGCTGAGAACGCGGACCTGGGGACCTGTTTCTGGCCATAGTTCATTGGCAGGGTACTGGGGTACAAGGTTATTACTATTACGGAGATACTGCTGAGCTATTGCTTTTGCTCCAAACCTCAAACCACCGTTCATGTATAGAGCAACGTAAAGTACGTGGCACCTCTATCTTAAAATATCATTTCATGTTTATTTTTCCAGTGACTAGTTATTCTTTACTAAGTCAGTAGTCACACCTATGAAAGGTGCGTGAATTTATTTTTCTTAGCACAGGTCTGTCAAATCAGTGGGATATTTCTCCATCCTTTCTTCTCTGGAGATCTAGCTCTAAATGTAGTCCATATAATCGTCTCTATTGCATTTCGTTTGTAGTGCTCTGGTAGAACTGCACAGTATTAAAAATCAAAGCCAAACATGGAATAAGTTGTATATAGGCACAGTTCATAGCCTCTCTTCACATTTGCTCATTTGATGTTAGAGAAAGATTACCAAAAGCTAGAATTCAAGTACATTTACAGCATCATGTGGGAAATCTTTCCAATACCTGTATGTTATTATTATAATATAGCAGGACTACTATAAACAGCAAGTCATATAAAAATTTTTCATTGGTTCTGCCAATAGACTTTGCTACAGTACTATAAACTTCTTCTAAAGTAGAATTTAACTGCACCACCCAAATTGTATGAATTCCACTAACAAAAAAAAAGGAAAAAGACATTTCAGTTACTCCGTAGGTTTTTTTATTGTGTTATTGTGTTTTATAAAGGTTGCTTAAATTATTGATGCAAGAGCTTTTGTACATGTATTATTATATTATAAATACTGTCAGAACTGTGCTTACTTAGCTAGATTATTGGGAAAAATAGTGAAAGGAAATAAATTGGCCATATACTTCATAATGAACAGAAACCAAGGAAAACATAGAGATTATCTCCATTTGTTTATATATTTGGTTTTACATAACACATTTTAAATCATTCTGGTCTTCCCACTGGTAAGCTGATACTCAACCTCAGGATAAACTATTCTGGGGACAGAACTGGGAGGACTCGCATTACAAACATTGTGCAAGCCTGGATTTGTCTGACCTCCCAGACTTTGAGGATTTTCAACAAGTCCTGAGTATCTGTTTATTCTTTGAAGACAGAAGGGCACAGAGGCTTGCATAACCACGGCTCACTTTTGGAAACCCTGCAGTGGGTGCTGACACGCTCAGCACATCAGCAACATCTATTTCCCCTCACCAGGAGCTTCATTTGGGCAGGCAGAGTCACCCAAGCCATCCTCTTCCCTTTGAGAAATGTCCCAGTGGTAGCATTGTCTGTCACTCATTGCCTCCAAAAGCCCTGCCAGTCATCCTACCTTGGCAAGTCGTCCCCTCCTCTTGCCCATTCCCAGTGAATGTAAACAGCTGCTGCAGCAAGAGGGGCAGCCTGAGCTGTAAACTTTTTAACAACTGCGAAACATGCAAGTGCCTCTTATTTTAAATGCTGCACATAGGGCTATTCATTGCTGGCTGCAGGCATAGGTCTAGGAGGGTGAAACCGCATCAAGCAGAATATTTACTCCCTGTTTGTCTCATATTGTTGGCCATGGTTTGTGCTGGACTGTGCTGACTCAGAAGCGCTTCTACAGAAGCATCCCTGAGAAGGTTCAGGATGGGGACACCAAGTGCATCCCCAACAACACTGTAGGCTATCGTGATGATAAAAAATGTAAAACTGTGCTCGGAGCTGCTCAGTCACCGACTCTGTCTTATTCCACTGTTGTGTGGGAGAGGTGAGGTTGTGCCAGTAGCTGAGCAGGCAGCTTTTCACCTCTCTTCCTCCTGGACAGCATCAGACCATGTCTGGGCAGTATAAGGCCCACACAATCAGCTGAAGCCAGCTGCAAAAGAGGAGCAAGCTTTGTGATAGCTTGGACCACAGCCTGCCTTTGCTATAGCCAAGGAGCCAGGGGACCTGGGTATTTTGGGGAAGTCTGATCCCTGGTGAATCCACTATGCTACCTCTGACACATGTAATCTGGCTGTCACAAAGCTTAAGACATTTGTTTATTTTGCTTCTGTTTTTAGAATGGCATACTTAAATCTCACCTATTTTTGCTTCCATTTCTTTGCTGTCTCAAGGACAACTAGGGGGAGAAACATGAAGAACTGCTCTGAGATATCTAAGGCTCATTTTGAAGAAGCCAAGAGCCACTGCATGGTTTACAGGAAATCTTGGTAGGTAAAAGCAAGGTTTGGACCTTTCTCAGGTTTCAAAGAGTTGATTTTCCTTTTCTCTAAAAGAATATCTCCATCATGCAAGGGTAGTTGAAGAAAATACTCAGAGGATATGGTTAATCTGTCTCAGCTCTACTCTTCAAAAAATCTGCAAAATGGAATCACCAGAGAGAAGTGCTTGTCTCTGAAATGCCAATTAACACCCCAGAAGAGCTTGGATTAAAGCTTCTCTTAAAGCTTTCGTGTTTGTTCACACTTCCATGGTAGACATCAGTGTAGAGAGTTATTATAGGTCATTTTGCTTCTGGTAACATGTCCATTCCATACCCTGAAGCAAAACTAGAACTATATAGAGAATGAAAATGCTTCTAGAACTGTGAGTTTTCTAGAGACATTTTTATACCAGTTCAAGAAAACTTCAATATTAAAGTGTTCTGCAAAATGAAAAATAATTTCAGATGGATAGATTCTTTCCAATTTAGATTTTTTACCCATCTTACATATGTCTGTCTGAAATACAAAAATCAAAGTAAAAAGCCATTCCAAAAGGGAAGTATAAGACTTTAATTTAAAGATGTCAAAAAAAGTTATTTTGACATTGTCAGAGCCTTTCATCCTGTTTTTCCCTCACATAAATGGAGTTCTAGTAGAAAAGACAAGACTTCACAAAGCATTTAAAGAGAGCTACACTGTTTTAATGAAAATATGTTCTGCTAACAGTTTAATTATCAGCTGTAATCAAAATAATAGAAAGTTTTGTTTTTGTTAAGAAAATGAGACTTATGTAATAAGATACAGCAACACTGAGTTAACTGGCATAGAGTGTATAATAGCATCTACTTCAGAATTTAGTTCTCAAACAGTCATTTATATTATCCATCAGTCACTGATTTTACACATACGAAAGATAAATCCTCTTGACATTCTTCAGCTCCAGTAATTAGCAAACATATGTGAGTCTGAATTTTTAAAGAAAATTTTCAATTAAAAAAAGAATTCTATTGCTGAAATTAGATACTTCTCTACAATTTTTTTCCCCCCGTTGATTTTACTGGATTTTTGCAGTTTATTCATAGTAACATATGGAGCTTATTCCACTGAATTTGATGGAACTATGAGAGTTGCCTGCATATTTGAAGGATGAGGATTTTAATGTCTGAAGGACTGCAATGCATTTGCTTTAGCAGGCAATTATCCCTCACAAAAACTGTCTTTGAGTCAGAGTTAAAAACAACTCCCCAGAAATAGCCACCTTATTGGACAGTGGTATAGAAACACAACTAATTGGCGAAGTTGAAATCATGCTATATTAAGTAAGTAATCTGCTTTATCTTATTAGATCTGTTATACCAATTTTCAAATTTCATCTGGACATATGAAGGATATGAAGATTAGTTATAGGACCCAATTGCCCAACTGTGAAAATAAACTGTTCTTTAAATTGAAGCCTAGTTCATCCCATACAGTTAAACAAACAAAAACGGAGTTCAACTCTAAACCAGATATTTCTGGGGAAAAAATCAAACTAGGCATTTATTGAAAGGTTAATAAAAAGCAGGAATAGGTTAATAAAAAGCAGGAAAGATATTTAAACCTTTATTTTGCCAATTCCAGTGGTTTTTTCTGATTTTAATGGGTGCTAAGTGAGAAAGTTTTAAAGGAGACAGAAGAAATACCAGCATTGTCTCTTCTACGTTGTGAGTAATCTTTCATAACTATTAAATCAAAGAAAATGTTCACTCTCACTTAGTGTGAGATACAGGGAAGATTAAATTAAAAGAGTATAGAAATTTTCAGAGATCATCTCCAAGTCAGGCAAAAATTAAAAACTCTATCTTGAAAATCTAAGATGTAGAATAACAAGTTAAGACGAGGACAATGCTGTAATTTGTTTCTTAGGCTTCTCTGTTAATCTTCCTGCCTATAAAGTATTTATTTCAAATATTTTCTCATACTTTCAATGATATTTTTTCTGCAGCAGTCATGATAAACTTTGTTGTATGCCAGCTTTATTTTAAAAATCAGTGTAACTTTCTGTCAATAATTCCTATCCAAATCCCTTCTGATGCCAAATCTGGCACCAGTTCTCCCGATGCCAAATCTGGCATCAATTCTCCACAGCTTTTCCGCACTACACAACTGCTTACCTCTGAAAATATTTAAATATTAGTGAAATACAGGTTTATCCACAGTGAAGCCTATTCTACATCCCCGAATATCCATGTCTTTCCCCAAACACAGCAACGGAGCCCTTCCACCTCCAAGCAGAAAAGGACCCCTGCCAAGCACAGAGGACCAGAGGCTGTGGGCACAACTCCCTGCCTGCACCATGTTGAGTCAGTGAAAACTGTAGATACCTCCTACTTCCAACTGCAGAAGAAAAGAGAGGATTTTACAGAAGCTCATCCTCCCCCTTCTCTTTTCTTCTTCTTCTCTCTGCTATTTCCATCTCTAGAAAGAAGGCATCTCATTGCTGAGGAACCCAGTGACCTAGGAGTGGCTGAGTATGTGGATATACTCCATGCTTTGATCAGGACGGGGAAAATGCAATGGTGTGGGCTTGTTCATTTTAGATCCTGACTGACAACCGCATCATGCTGAAAGTCAGGGAGGACCTGGCTTTGGACCTGGCTGTGCATTAGCAGTTGGCAGCTGTGTTTTCCCTTTCCTTCCACAGAAGGGAAGAAGGAAAGTGAAAAGGTGTTTTGTCATCTGAGAGAGCCTCTGTGCCATCTCCAGCTGGGAACTTTGCCTACTGCGAATGCACTGAAAACTGGCCCTAAGGATAAAGATTGCTGTAGAGGGAATCTGAGGGCAAAGGCCATTCCCTAAACTCTTCTCCCCACATGGTCTGTCCCTGCTCTGTCCAGAGTTGACCCTGGCTGAGGTGCTCTGGGAAGCGCCATGAGCCTCCCAGGTATTTCGGCAGAGAACGGCAACGATTCAGTGAAGAAGTGCAAATGGATACACAACTGGGAAGAGGTGAGGGGGATGAGAGTGAGTGTATGGGTCTGTGCGTGACCTGTTGCCACCTCAGAGATGCAACATAACCTCCACTTAGGAATAATCTGGGGAAGGCTGCCCTTCTCCAGCTTCTGCTCAGAAGTTTGTGTGCCCGTTACTCTGCACAGGAGGGAATCAGCCACCTGCCTGGTAACAGCAGCATCTTGCAGGTGTCTTGCCTGTGGACAGCATCTATCTACCAAATACATTAGAAAAACATCTGTTTGGGGTGTATCACTCACCTTTTGAAATCACTGAACGATAATCAGCAGTGATTCAGAGGTTGGTTTGTCAGTTTTCTGGAATTATGTAATGCTTTCGTATCTTACATATATTGCAGATATATTATAATTTACTGTAGAGATACATTATTGTATATATAATGTATGCACACACATCCATTGGTACTCTTGTTAAAAATACGTACAACCTTTTTGTTTAAAAAGAATGGAGATTATAATCAAATGTCAGGCCCTGAGAAACTCACATGCCGAGGGAATGCTGCGTAATCCATGATCCCTGTTCGCCAGCAGGTGACTTTCAGTGGCTGCCGGAGGAATCTCATGACATTGAATAAAACTGACAGCAAATTAAGGGTTTCCTTCCTAGAAGGTGTTCAGTTTGGATTTTGAATTGCTTACTTGTAACACAGATTCTCCGACACACAGTATTTCTGTTGTTGCTGTTGTTGTTCAGATTGCTTTTGCTCCCTATTTTGCATTGCAAATATTTGGTTCAGAATTGGTAGGGAGGCTCACTGACAGACAGCCCCCGTGGACTCAGCCCACTCACGCATCAGCTCAGTGGACTGGCTAGCAGACGAAGGCGCTGTCTTCTCCAGAAGTAGCAAGCAGGTTGAAGCTGACTTTTCCTCCAAGTTTTTTGTGCTTTTCTTGAATG
Source organism: Apaloderma vittatum (assembly GCF_000703405.1). Taxonomy (NCBI): domain Eukaryota; kingdom Metazoa; phylum Chordata; class Aves; order Trogoniformes; family Trogonidae; genus Apaloderma; species Apaloderma vittatum. The sequence goes on along the minus strand of NW_009696190.1, from coordinate 30,581 downwards.
AGTTCCAGCCACCAGTCTAGTTCCAAATTAGGATGCAGGGACTTCCAGCTGCAAGGTCAGGCAGAAGAGTGCCCCCTCACCTCCTCACATTCCCAGCTGACTCTTTTATTGATCTTTTATTCTGAGGCCATCACCAGCTGGATGTAGCTCCTTCTTCCAGAGAGAAGCCTGTGCAAATGTCTTGGGCATCCTCCTGCCCTTGCTGTAGGGACAGGACCCCAGCGTTCTCACCTCTTAGGGAAAAAAAATTGCATGCTGTATTTATATTTTGCTTTTCAACCAAGCATGCTCCAATTTGTGATTTATATTTAAACCTTACTTTTTAATGTATACTCAGAAAATGTCAGATGTCAGTCTTCAGCAATTTAATCACAGAATGCATTTTACTGTTTTCTCCCAGATCTTGAACGTCTATTTGTTAGAGCTTATTTGTGCTATGACAATTTTCAATTTCTTGCATCAAGAAGGTACAGCTTCAGTAATTAATGACTAAAGACTGTGGTAGTCTGTTTTTATGATGAGTAAGTCCTTACCTCATAGCCTCCTTCAATTTTTTTAGAATAAGGAAATGCTCAATATGGAAATTCCTCATTCTCCTGAAATGAACAGCAAAATATCCATCTATTTCAAGGGATGGGATTTTTTCCGGCTTGACAAAAGAGTACACTATTCTGGTGCTAAGACATAAGAAAATATTTCATGCTGAAATATTTAAAGTGTATGATTACCTAAATCATATTCTATGAATCATATCCTATCATATCTTATGAAGGAGAATCAAAATTTTACTAAGAGCAGTAAACTGGGAATCACTGTAAGGGATAGATTTTTTTTTTTTTGAGGGGAATGTGTCCCATTTCTAAAGAAATTGTGCCTAGTTCATGTCAGAGCTTCCCTCCAGCTATCACGGCAGCAAAAATGTCAGCAACTAAAAAGGCGTCTGCACCAGAAGAAGTGGGAAAAATTGCAGGATTCAACACACACAGATTTGTAGCGGGATGACTGCAGTAGGTTGAGGAATTTAACTTTGCAATATTTACTGGGTACAGTGTGATGTGTATGACTTTTTAAATCTTTTTCTTTTTTTTCTTTCCTCCGCTATTCTTTGAAAGCATCTAGAAATAAGCTATTGCTGGGAATCTTTTGGTTTTTTGCTTATACAAAATATATTTTTACAGTTTTTCCATAGGACGTAATAACATGATCTAAATGGTTCCAAAATAAATCTACAAGGCATGTTTTGAAGGGGAAAGATTTACCTAAGGAAATGCTGTTTATGAGCCTTTAAACTGTCCTCTGTATGTTATTACTATATGACCTATAGCAATTTTCTGCAGAGCAATCTCCTTTTCTATGTTTGAGAGGATGTTACTAGACTTTAAAGTTTTTTAGTAATTTTTCTGGTGGGAACGGTTTGAGTTTAACTCAGAAAAGATAGGCTAAGAGAAGCCTTTTAAAATGTGATTGAGTGGTGTTAGGGAAAAAAAAAAAGGAGAATGATATGACAAATCTTTCAGAAGCCACAAAAAAGAGATCACAGCCTTCAAAGATTTGTATTCTAGTGTTTGCAGCAAAATATTCTGCCTCTGGGTAAAACAAAAAATCTAAAGCTAAAGATAGGTCACTTCCTTGTATTCCACTAAGAAACTTGCCACAAATTAAATTGGTAGAAACTGATGTACTTTTCTTCTCCCAGGAGAAAATCTGTAGCTAAATAATGTATTAAATTTAAAGTGTTCAGAGTGTTTTTCTTGACCTAAATGACACTATATGTCTTTTCAGAGAGTGAAACTGCAGATGAACTGGCTGGCAGTCTCATCCTAACATTTAGAAAGGGAAATCTCAATGGTTTCACTGCCACTAAAAAATCCTGGAGTAAGTAATCATCCCTCCTAGGATGAGGAATAGGGTTATGGTATTTAATTCTGCAGCCTCTTTAGAAGGTAAGTGTTAGGTTATGGCTCAATAACAGTACGTGTATTGTGTCCAGATCAGCAGGTACATTAAATAATCAGAATATCTATTTATTACTGAGCTTTGTTTGTTGTTTCTCCTCATACCTCTAGGCATAGATATAATGCTTTTATTAATGCTGAAAATGACTCTGAAAAACATAATTTGGTACCCTCAAGAGTACAGACAGGAGTTATCATAAAGCTAGTACACAATGCAAATAAATTTCAACTGTCTGCAAATATCAGTAACTTGAGGACTTGATTTGTTCCACCAGTAATAGTGGATTCTCCAAATGGCTTATTTTAAAAAGTCAGAAAAAAAGGTCTGATTTTGTTCTTATAATTTTGGAAGTAAACTTCCTTTGGAAGTTTTTCAAGAGAATGTTAATGCTTCTCTTTTGTCTTTGACTGTAACTCATCTTTCTCCCACCTTACTCTTCATACCCACACCATCCCATGTTTCTTTCATCTATTTCCATATACCATCATTTGATAAAACCAAAAAATACAATAAAGGTCACAATGTATCAATGTCATTTTTAGGAAAGGTGCTAGACAAATCATTGCTTTTGCACTTAAGGTTGCACTGTGAGAACCTCTTGACTTCTCCAACATCAGTTGCAGGGGTGGCAGTGGATGCTGATTGCCATACTCTATGGGCAGCCACAGCTCTGCCAAGGCCAGAGGTTTCAGCTGTTCAACCCCACATACATTTACATGCTCAGAACCAACAGGTCTTGCCTTAGCAATGCTGTAGAAGAACCTCTTTCCTACCGATCTTTCCCTCTATGAAGTGAGTCTCACTTTTGGTGCTCTAAGGAAAAAAAAGCCACCAAAGTCTGACTCTGTGAAATAATTATGTTATCTGGCATTCAGTGTTTGGAGGCTGTTCACACCTCCCCAGTGTCGTGAGTTAGGGCTGGGCTGGCCACTAAAATGCGGACAGATGCTCTCTAACTCCCTCTCTCCCCCGAAATGGGAAGGAAAAGGGAATGAGGCAGAGAGCCATATGAGTTAGAAAAAGAAAACTAAAATAGCTTTAATGAAACAATAATAGAAATAATAGTGAGATGATAAAAATAAAGAACTGCATACAACTACATGTAAGTCTGATATCGAACCCGAGTCCCCCCCCCAAAACAGCAATCCCCACTGATACTGCAGAGCAGGCTGCACTGGGGAAGCCCCAGGCTCAGTGGCAGAGGAAAACTGGATACAAGAGCTGGATTCAGGAACTCGGGATTGAAATCAAAGGCAGAAGATCGGACAGAGTCCTTCCTGGATGACAGCCATTGCTGAAAAGACAAAAAAAAGACCTAAACCCTTATGATCCCTCAGTGTTGTACTTAATATGACGTACATGGAATGGAATACTCCTGTTGGTCACCTGTCCTGTCTACTACTCCCTAGAGGTGCAACCTTTTACTTTTTTATCTCGCCTTTCCTTCCTGGCACCCCCAGCGTGGCACACAAGAGCCAGCAGTGGCCTTGATCACTATGGCAATAAGTACAAGCAAGAGCCTTTCTGCATCCCAGTCCCAGGCAGTAACTGTAAACATCAGGTGTTATCACTGCCAGTAGCAGACACTGCTTGCAAAAACAGGCTGCGAACTTCAGAACGCGCAGCCTCTTAGAAGAGACTGAACTGGAAAATAAAAATCACTGAACAGAACTGGTTTTGTATAGCTCAGATCAGGACACCCAGAAAATAAATCCACAGTGCAGAAAAGACAAGGCAAAAGCTTTTCAGAGTTTGTTCTACCGCATAAATTTCTACTGAAAAACATCTTTTCATTGCTATTGTGGTGATAACTTGACATTCATGTGACATGTTGCATATTGAATAGAGGTGGGTGATTTTTAAAAGCAATTTTCAATATTGCCCTGGAAAAATCTGAAGCTGTTGGAAATTATTAGTTCACTTTCCTTAAGGCATTTGCTATGAAAATAGGAGAAATTTTTTAGTTCTTCAGGAATGAAAATGCATTGTTGAGATATTATCTTTATTGTCTTAATCATAATTAAATACTTAAAACACACATTCGAGCTATATCTAATCAGGTAAAGGCTTTGGCTTACAACAACTAGGATGTGAACATATTTAAGGGCCTCCAAGTAATTAATATGGTTCTGGCCCTAACTATCCCCCATCTTAAGAGAGAATGTGTAACCAAAAAGTCCAGCTGTGATGTCAGCACTTTTGTAATTGTTTAGGTACAGAACAGATACCTTAAATTCGAGATTGTGGGATCTTCACTGAGCCCTCCTATCGTCTGTTGTTGTTGGTTTGCTTTTTTTTCCCAGTTGTGCCAAAATTCAAGTTTTAGTGAAAATCACTATTTGGAATTTTAATCTTTGATATGTTTTGTACAGTTGGCATACATATTTTGGCAGGTCTAGGTATCCTGGTTCTACAACCTCACTGCACTAGTTAGTATGATTTGTTACCCAAAAAGTAACAGTAGGACAGTATTTTTATTCAAGGACTGATTTTTTGACGAAAGACTTCGAAAAGTTTCTGCTTTACAGAAGAAGGATGGATGCTTCACGGTCTGCCCATGTTCTCCAAGTGTTGCTTGAGGATGTGCATAATCTCACAAGTGCACATGCTGCATATCAAACCCTGGCCCTTGGGCCAGTCTGTGCGTGTTGGTTAGTCACCACCCGGCATCCCAAAGAGCAAAATGTGCCTGTGGTGGGCCTGTTCATGCCCAACAATATTTCCATCTCCTGCTCCTGGCCGTGTCCCATGTTCCAAACTGCCCTGGCACCTCTGTGGTCATTGTCACCGTATGCCTGGTGAATGTGTCCTATGAGGAGAGGCTGAGGGAGCTGGGGGTGTTTAGCCTGGAGAAGAGGAGACCCAGGAGGGACCTTATGACTCTCTATAACTACCTGAAGGGAAGTTGGAATCAGATGGGGGTCTGGCCCTTCTCCCAGGCAACCAGTGACAGGACAAGAGGGCACGGCCTGAAACTGCGTCAGGGCAGGTTTAGGTTGGATCTCAGGCAGCCCTTCCTCACGGAGAGGGTCCTCAGGCCCTGGGATGCACTGCCCAGGTAAGTGGTGGAGCCACCGTCCCTGGAGGTGTTTAAGGAGAGGCTGGATGTGGCACTTAGTGCCATGATCTAGTTGATGTGATGGTGTCGAGTCACAGGCTAGACTTGATGATCTCAGAGGTCTTTTCCAGCCTCAATAATTCTGTGATTCTGTAATGCTGCTGTACCTACTGAACCTGCTTTCCCAGAGGTGCTGGTGCTCCCCCAGCTCTGCTTCCCAGTGCTCGTGCCCACTGAGCTGCAGGAGCTGTGCGGGAGCTTCCAACAGCATGGAGCAAAGATGTGGAGCCTGAAGGGTCGTAGTCTGCCATGGGACCTTGCACAGTGGGCAGTGGGTGCAGGGCTTTTGTACGTGGCAGGCTGATTTTACAGCCCACCTGTCACCATGCATGTGCATGCCTGTGAAAATCCATTTTGTTTGCAAAAAGGGTGACTGTGCAATTCCTTTGGCACAACTCTGGCTGAGGAGTGATTTCTTGCTGCCCCAGTGAAACATAGGAACAGCATCTCACGCTCTTTATGGAAGTTAAAAATAAATGTGGAGTGACATGCAGGGTCAGACAGAGTGCCTCCAACTGCCAGTTTGAACTGAACCCTGGCACCTAGCTCACGTGTAAAGGCCTATATTTAGCTACCTAACTTCAGGAGTCTTAATCCCACCTCTTTGGGATGAGAATCAGTTACCTGAACATGGACATTTAGTGCCAGATCAAGGGCCATAGAACTGAAATGCCCCAGGCCATCTGAGCCACCTGATATCTCAAATTACATTACTTGCTTCTATTTAGGTATTATTCTCTGTCTCTAGACCAAAGTCTGAGAAATGAGGAGCACGAATCCTTTCTTGTCCACCCCGCCAGTCTCTCAGACAACTGTAGCATCTGAGTTCATCACAAGTTTAAAATAAAGCACATGCGTAAAATCTAAGAGGGACCACAGCTACTGAAAAGACTTGTAAAGATGGAGATAATTAATACACACTACGAAGAAAACCTTAAGTTTCACTTTTATGGATGAGAAAATAGAACATTCTGATAAAAAATAATGCCTTTGGGGATAAAGAACTTTTATGACTTAAAAGTTTCTACAAGATCACAGTGACAAATACACTAGGGAAGAAATTTATATTAAAGTCATAAATAAGACTAACTGCTAGAAGTGACAGATGAGAAAAAGCTGCAACTGTAAGACTTCATAGTCAGAGTAGTTTTTTGTATTTGGGGAATGTAGAATATTTTTCAGTGTAAACAAAGTAAAATAGATTTAAATTCTAGGAGGAAGAATTCCTGGTGAATTATAGGACTCAAAATTATACATGAAAAAGTTAGTTTAAAAATATTATAGACCCATACAAAATATCTCACTTGTTTAAAATCACGCTGCGGTTAATTTTTAGCTCCAATCATTTGAGGTTAATCTTCATTTATGTATACAATTCCAATAATGGTCAAAAAAAAAGAACGTAAAGAAAGAAGAGACCTTTCATGGTTACTAAGAGATAATTCAAACTTATGCCTGAATCTAGAAATGGTACTCAGGTGTTATAGATAAGTTTCTGCTTTCAGTGGGACAGTGAAAATTATTTTATAGACTAGTGATCTTACCTACCTCAGGGAGACCCTAAATATTGCTGTATTTTTTTCTTCTGTGTACTTGATACTCACCACACCTGGCAGCTTTGTATCCCTTTTTCTGCTGGGATACCACCAGGAACAAGGATTTCATCCTCATTTTCTCTCTGAATTGCATATTGACTTCTTCCTGGGAAGTGGAACAACACCCAGAGGAAATATGAAAATTCCCACCTTGTCCTGTGCCATTGGCTGTGGCGGCCTCAGATGCAAGGCAAATTTCTCTCAGATATCCAGTGCCGGGAGTAATTACAAAAGGACTGAGCAAGTGATGGCAATGTGTCTGCATCTGCTGTTTTTACTTGCTGTATTTTCTGAGGAGTCCAATCAGTCAAGCATTACTCAGGCAAACTTTCTCACCCACAGTGCACCTCGTGCAGAGGTCTAGTGGGGTGGGTTTAAGAAGATAGCATTAGCTGCTCAGCACTTTGAGGAAGGGGACTTTCAGGAACCTGCAGTCTCTAATCCAGGCTAAGATAGCAGCTCACCAGTGGTCTTGAGGCTCTAAATTGTAGACTTATTTGTGATTAAAGTTCCTGGCCTCCTTCCTTAGGGGGAAAAAACACCAAACAAAAACATAGTTTCTAGTTGGAGGCCTGTATCTAGTGAGGTCCCTCAGAGGTCGGTACTGGCACCAGTACTATTCAATATATTCATCAGCGACCTGGATGAGGGATTAGAGAGCATTGTCAGCAAGTTTGCTGATGACACAAAACTGGGAGGAGTGGTTGACACATCAGAAGGCTGTGCTGCCATTCAGAGAGACCTAGACAGGCTGGAGGGCTGGGTGGGGAGAAATCTTATGAAGTTCAACAAGGGCAAGCGTAGAGTTTTGCACCTGGGGAAGAACAACCTCATATGCCAGTACACATTGGGGACTGACCTGCTGGAGAGTAGCGTAGGAGAAAGGGATCTAGGGGCTTGGTGGACAGCAGGATGACCATGAGCCAGCAATGTGCCCTTGTGGCCAAGAAGGCCAATGGCATCCTGGGGTGTATTAGAAGGGGAGTAGCTAGTAGGTTGAGAGAGGTCCTCCTGCCCCTCTACTCTGCCCTGGTGAGGCCACATCTGGAATATCGTGTCCAGTTGTGGGCCCCTCAGCTCAAGAGAGACAGGGAACTGATTGAGAGAGTCCAGCGCAGAGCCACAGAGATGATGAAGGGAGTGGAACATCTCCGTTGTGAGG
>NW_009696190.1:0-22547 GCF_000703405.1 Apaloderma vittatum | reverse complement strand
CTGGCACAGGCTGCCCAGGGAGGTTGTGGAGTCTCCTTCTCTGGAGATATTCAAAACCCGCCTGGATGCGTTCCTGTGTGACCTACTGTAGGTGATCCTGCTCTGGCAGGGGGGCTGGACTAGATGATCTTTCAAGGTCCCTTCCAACCCCTGACATTCTGTGATTCTGTGTGATTCTCCATGAAACAGTAGTTTTGTCTAAAAGCAAAGTGCCAGATTCACAAGCAGTGCCAGCTGACCCAGCTCTACTGCATGCAGGAGTGTTACACTTAACCAACCAACATGTGCACTCGGAATTGTTTGGAGGAGTAGAATGTCTCATCTTTGGGTCTTTACACTAATTTGTATGCCATATTTTTAGATGTTTCCAGAAAAGACCGTGCATGTCGCAAAGGAGCAAAATCATTCCACAGAAGATGAAACTAGACAAAATAGTCAATCAAATCTCAGAAGTGCATTGTGCCAAGATGCTCCCCAAAGCTGTAATTAGAGCAAGCACGGTTTTTTTGAACATGTAGATGTTCAAACAATAATACATTGACAAGAGGCCATGGCAGCACACACTCAGCCACTAACTTTACACCGGCAATTTGGAAGAGTGGTTGATGTGTGAAAGAGAAACAGTTAATTTGCAAGTGAGGTATGCCGAGAAAATCAAACCCTCTCTTAACTGTGAGCCGTATCAGTACGTAGGACATGGTGTCTGGGAGCCATCTGTGCCTGGGACTCCCAGCTGGCACTGCCTTCAGTGCAGTTCCACGTGCAGCCCCAGACCTCATGGCAGCCCCAGACCTGCACGTGCCAGGGAGGGTTCTGATCTGAGGAACCTCAGAAGACATCAGTGGGTGCTGTAATAACTGAATGTCACTGCCAAGGAAGCTGGGAGGATGTTTGTGGACCATGAAATTCACAGAGCTAAAGGGCATCAGGCTAGAAAGTTCTTACATAGTGGTTAGAGTCATGGTAGGAAGATTTTTCTCTACTAATAAGTGATGTGGAGACGTGGGACAGCTCCTGCTTCCCATGTTGTCCAATGCCTGCTTTTCTGCAAAAGCCAGAGTAGTACTTTGGTCACAGTGGAGAGGTGCTGTATGGCAGCAGTGTTTGGGAGGGTCAGTGTGGGAGAATTGACTCTGTAGAAACACTTCCACCCTGAACAAAGAATTGTTTCACTGACAGCTGGAAAAATCACCAACAAAAATTAAATATGTCTTTAGGGTAAAAACTGAAACACATAGTTTGCCCAGAGAAGTTGTGGATGTGCCATTACTGCACATGTTCAAAGTCACATTGGATGGGATTTTGAGCAACCTGATCTAGTGAAAGATGTCCCTGCCTATGGCAGGGGAGGTTGGACTAGATGATCTTTAAAGGTGCTCTCCAACTCAAACCATTCTATGACTCCGCATTTGAAGCCATTATGCTTAGCCCTCCATCAAGGAAGGCTTTATGGAGAGGTAAACTATGATGCTGAGCTATGGAAATTGTATGACTGTCCTTTAGAAGTAGGAAGTTCTCTGCTACGATGCTGAGGCAGGGGACTGGGTCATTCAGGTCAGAACTATAGGAGAAAGCAGGTAACAAATATATTATTTTTCCTGTTCGTACGCTGGGAACTTATTCTTTCAACACCATAATTTGGTAGCTCAAAATTTAATTTCATTTCCATTTTGCTGTGTTAGACAAGGAAGTTTATTGAAATATCATTTTTAAGGGACAGTATGATGAGGCAGCAGATTCCTGTCAATGCTTGAACAGCTAAGAGACTAAAATAATTTCTACTAAAAATCAGTTCTTTCTTTAGATGTGTTTCTTCACAGATGTCAGAATTTGGGGGCTGAAATTACTCATGTTTCAAACTTTCTGAAAGTGATAATTTTAGGAAATCCTGAGCAATAATAACTGAAAAAATCAGGAAAGCTAAATTTTTTTTCCAGTCAGTTCGGTGTTCATTTTACACATCGTGTTACACAAACACAATAGCTATGAATTTTGCAGAATTTCAGCTTGACTTTGTCCTATGTTGTTTCTTGTCTGTCTTCCCATGAAACTCAGGAGAAACAAGTTTCAACACAGTAAAAAATAAAAAGAAGTGAAAAAGATTGAACAAAGGCTGCAGTTTGGAAGGTATGTGGCACTAACCAAATCACATGTTAAATAATAAATTTGGCTTTGGATGCAAGACAAAATGCCTTCAGACTGTTGTGGAATTCCCAGAACTAATATCTGGACAAAGTCATTAGACCTTCTCAAGGAAAGAAGTCTAAATGTCCAGAATGATGTGCATTAGGAGCAGATATCTAAGCCTAGCAAGACATCCCAGGAGTGACTCAAGATAGAAAAATATATGAGAGCTCAAAATAAAATTCCACAAGGAAGTAGCACGAAGAGCTGTGTATCCATTGTTAAACAGCATTGCCAATGCTGTATGGAAAAAGATACAAAACCTTGGACACACACCTCTGCAGTGCGTATGCACAGAAGGAACAATGAACATCACCGTCTTGCTGGCTCAAACAAGCCCTACAGGACAACAATGCAGCAGATGGCAAATGGACAGTCAACCTGGGATCTAATGGGACACGTTACTTTTAACACAGTCAGAGGAGCAGAAGTCAAAGTGGTGCCAAAAGCAAACATGTTTGTTCTGAGGGAAAAAACCCAGCAACAACCTTATGGCCAGAAGAAAATAGACAGCCATAATGCAGTGCTTATAATCGGGGAAGCATCACAGAGCTCTGTGCTGGTGTCTCACTGCAGCTCGCTGAGCAACTGTCCCTTCATCATGCCTTTGCAGCAGATTTTCTAATCACTGCTCTGGTCTTAACTTGATGTAGGTGTGTGTGTGAAAAAGTGAGAGGAAAGGTATAGGAGCAAAATGTTTTCCTTAACTTTTCCCAGGTTTTTCCCACATGAAGTGTTTGCACTCCCATTTACAGGGTATGGAAAAGACATTCCCTGTAACAGGACTAAGGGAAAAGACCACATTAGAAATGTGCCCAAACCCTTGGTTTTCATCCAGCAGATGCATCCGCCGGAGATGGTAGGGGAACCAGCTGTGTCAAATATGTTTCAAGGTTATATTCAGAGAGGAAAGAAGTTCACACCTGTATTCGATGTAATATGCTTGAAAAATCCCAGCAATCTCACAAAACCTGCCTAAGCATGGGGTAAGAAGATAGGGAAGTATGCTCTTTGCCTCAGAACCATACAGCATCAAGGAGAACAAACAGTCATGTACAATTCTGTGCAGAGAAAGGACCCTTCGTTTAGATGTCAAGTCCAAGGAGCTAAATAGTCATGCTAAAATGGAGCATTTTCTATTACCTAGGAAGCAGAGGAATATCTAGAGAAATGCTAAATGCAAGTGATTTTTTTTCCATGCTCAATGAAACAGGAGGCTGTAATAAATTGTTATTCCGATAAAGACAAAATACTTATTCTGGTCATCAAAAAAAGGAAGAGATTAAAGAGGTAGATGAGATTTCAGTCATGAGTTGTTATGATGATAAATGCAAAACAAGTTTGTTCTCTGATGGCTCTAAGAAAAGCATTGCACAAATCTTTACAACGATGTGGTCAAAATTTAAAAACCCCAATAGAATAATCATCATAGGAATGAACAAAACCCAAGCTTTCAATAAACTCAGATAAAGAATGTGGCTTTGGTCTCAGTCCATGAGTGAAAAATGTTTCATGTTTTTATTTATGGGAGGCCACTATTAGCTGACACTGTCCATAAACCACTTGTTGACAGTGCCAAAAGGGGCCTGGCAAACTGTTCTGCTGCCGCTAAGAATAGAGCTTGTTTTTTCAGCTACAAATGTACGATTTGCAAATTGAATACCAAGTGGGGAAAGAATTAGTGGCTGCAGATGCACTCAGAGCATTTTGACAGTGAAGTGGAGCTAAGTCAAGAGGTATGTTATGTACTGTGAACCTGATTAAAAATGTGGTCTGGTTTCAGGTGAAAATGAGGACTATTATTCCTGTACTATTGTTAGGAACAAGACCCTACAAAAAGTAGTCCTGGAGAACCAGTACAGTGTATTCCTAGACCCCATTGTAAGGGAAGCCTTTCAGTACCATTGAGATTTTATTTGAAAGCATCAAGATAATAATTGCCAAGCTATTATAGAAAAACATTTCTTCAAAGGACAGGCATAAGTATAATTTACCAAATCAAAAACCTAAGAGTAGGACAAGACTTTAATGTTGACCTAAAAGGAACAATTGCTTTCATTAAGGTTGTTTGGCTTACAAAAAGTACAAAGAGCATACATAGCAAATCATCTGAGAAAGCCAATGCTTGTGATATAGGAAGACGTGGTCCATTAAGGAATGAGATTTTTTTTGCATTATATATATGTGTCTATGATGAGATTTTCCTTATAGCTGTTCCACCTTTCCTGAGATTATAATATTAAACAGTAATAATCTTAAACAAATGTTCATATAGGTTTATTTTTGTGGAATATAGTGTTCCTGGGCTGACTACAGCATGTTTTTCAGTAAGCATGAGTTTGCAGTGAAATTTGAATTTAAAAATATAATTAAGTAACTACAATTACCTCTAGCCTAAGTAGCTGGAATAAGTTAGTGACAAAAATACAGCACCTACCTAAAAAGATGCTAAGATTGACATCCATCGTCATTTAATATTATTCAGTTAAAGTAAAAATATCACGAAGGAAGTGAAGGAATATTTTTTTCCCTGAAGAAAATTGAAACAAGTTACCTTCACTGCTATACACTGGCATCAAGCATGAAAATTTTTGGAAACGAGAAAAAAAACAAAACAATATAAAAATTTATGTGGCTTGGGATGCAGTTCTTTCAAATGGTATTGCAATAGCTTTGGAGTAGCAAGAACTAGCTCTATCTTTTAATGAGATGGTAACTCAGGATGGGTAAATACCATAAAAAAACAGATAAAACCCCTCAATTTACTATCAGAAGAATAACCGCAAGTTATCTACTGTGGAGAAGGCAGCTGCAGGCAGGCCACAGCTGCAGGACGATGAGATAGGTGATCCAAAGCACAGTAAAGCCAGAAAGAGTGAACATACCACTGCCTAACACAACTGAGTTGTCATGGTGGAAGAGCAAAATTGTAAATCACAGGTAAATTTTTAATGTAGATGAATGTGAAACACATGGAGAAAAATAACTCTAACTAGATATAGTTATTGAAAGGTTCTAAGTGGGTTAGTACATCTCAGGAAATGGATCGTGGAAGTGTTGTGGATCAATCTAGGAAGATGTCTAATTATTAGAATTATTAGAAAAGGGAAAAAATCACACAAAAGAGACAAGAAAAAAATATGATGCTGTTGACTGTCCATATCTTGAGCATTATGTATGGTCCTGTGTACTCCCAGTCCATGGAGAAGTCTAATAGAATAAGGACAGTGGAAAGTGACAGAGGAAGGTGGCAAGGATGAGTAAGAATATGAAGAAATTGCTTTATAAGTAGATAGATTAGCATTCTTTAGCACAGAAAAAGATTTCTTAGGTGAATCTTTTAAGAGTGTATCAAATCATTAGTACCATGGAGAACATGAAGGGGCAGTGATTATTCACAATACAGGAGTAAAGAAATGAATCTAAGCAAAACCAAGTCAAAACCATAAGATTTGTGGGATGATTGTTGCAGGATGTTAGGGAATCCAGAAAGATAAATTGGTTCAAATTTACTTCCACAAATGCATTTGTGAAAAGACCTTTGAGAACTATTAAAGACACAGGCATAAACACGGCCAGGTGCCAGGTTGTTGGAGGTTTGGGCAGCAAAGGTACAGCAAGGGAAGCATGACTTTTGATACCCTTCTCACAATCTGTTATTGAGAACACAGATGAGACTATGAACTTTACATACACATTGTTTTGGCCTAAGCATAACTCCACACGGGTTCTAAGTAGTGGTAGAGTCCAGGACTTACACTCTAGAATATATGGAGAAAACTCCACAAGATCTATGAAGACTCAAAAGACCACAAGCAAGAGATTTCTGAGATTTTTAAAGGGGGAACAGAAAGAAAGAGCTGTAATGAAAGCAAGATCCAGCCATTTTGTTATCTGTAGAAAGTTTTTTAAAATGTCAGATTTAGAGAGATGAAAAGTCATAGAATCACAGAATGACAGAATCACAGACCATCTGAGGCTGGATGGCACCTCTGGAGAGCATCTAGTCCTTGCTTAACGCAAAGTCAGCCTGAGACCGCCCAGTTGGGTTTTGAATGTCTTCACAGATGGAGTCTTCACAATCTCTCTAGGCGACCTGTGCCAGCACTTGGTAATGCTCACAGCGAAGCAGTTTTTCTTGGTTTTGAAAGAAATTTCCCTTATTTCTTTTCATGCCCATTGCATCTTGTCCTGTCACTGAATACCATTAAGAGTCTGGCTCCACCTTTACTCCCTCCCATCAGGTATTTGTATACACTGGTAAAATCCCCCTGAGTCTTCTCTTCTCCATAAAAATATTAGAAAAAACTTTTTGACTCTGAGGGTGACAGAGCACTGGAACAGGCTGCCCAGGGAGGTTGTGGAGTCTCCTTCTCTGGAGACATTTAAAACTTGTCTGGACACGTTCCTGTGTGACCTACTGTAGGTGATCCTGCTCTGACAGGGGGGCTGGACTAGATGATCTTTTGAGGTCCCTTCCAACCCTGAACATTCTATGATTCCAGACTCAACAGTCCCAGCTCTTTAAGCCTCTCCTCATGCATATCTCAATCCCTTCATCATCTTTGTGGGTTTTGCTGGATTTGCTCCAGTATGTCCATGTCTCTGTTGTACAGGGAAGCCCTGAAATCAATCCAGGACTCTGGATGTGTCTCACCAGAGCTAAGTAGAGGGGAAGAATCATCCCTTTCACACTGACGGCAATGCTCCCCACCATGCCACCCAGAATGGTTTTTGCCTTTTTTTACTGCAAGTGCACATTGCTGGCTCATGTTCATCTTGGTGACCACCAAGACCCCCAGTGCCTTTTCTGTCGAACTGTTTTCCAATCCATTGGCCCTCAGCATGGTGGTATATCACCACTGGCACACAGGGTTACACCTCCCCAAGGGCAGAACTTGGCATTACCCTTCATGAGATAACCACTGGCCCTTTTCTCCAGCCTGCCAAGGTCCTTCTGAATGGTGACACACCCACATGATGTATCAGCCACTCCTCCCATTTTTGTATCATCTGCAAACTTGCTGAGGATGTATTTTGCTCCATCACCCAGATCATAAATGAAGATTTTAAACAGCACTGGCCTCAGTATTGTCTGCTGGTGTGCATCACTAGTGATAGGCTTCCAGCTAGGCTTTATGCCATGGTCAGATCATAACATTTTCAGCCCAACACTTTGGCCAGTTTTTTGACTTACCTCATTGTCCACCTATCTAATCTCTACTTTCTTAGTCTGTCTACAAGAACGTTATGAGAGGTAGTGTCCAAAGCCTTACCAGAGGCAAGATAAACAACATCCACTGCTCTATCTTCACACACTGAGACAGTCATCTCATCATAGCAGGATGTCAGGTTGGTCAGCAATGATTTCCCCTTTGTAAATTCATGCTGACTGTTCCCAGTCACCATCTTGCCCTCGATGCTTAGATATGATTTCCAGGATTAGTTGCTCCAAGATATTCCCAGGGGTCAAGCTGAGGCTGGCAGGCCTGTAGTTTCTGAGATCCTCCTTGTCCTTCTTGAGGACAGAGGTGGCATTTGCTTTCATCCAGTCCTCAGGAATCTCACCTGATCACCATGACCCTTCAAAGATAATCTAGAGTGTCTTCACAATGACACCAGCCAGCTCCTTCAGCATTCATGGGGGTATCCTAACAGGTTCCATCGAATTGTGCATGTCCTGTTTGTTTAAATCCTTCCCAACATGATCTTCCTTCACCATAGGTAAAGTCTCCATTGCTCTAGAATTTCCCGTTCATCTCAGGATCCTGGGATACTTGAAGGCTGTTCTTATCACTAAAGACAGAGGGCAAATGTCACTGGGTACTTCAGCCTTTTTCATGTCGTTTGTCACCAGGACACCTGCCTCATTCAGCAGTGGGCCCTCATTTTCGCTTGTCTTCCTTTTGCTGCTGTTATAGCTGCT
Source organism: Apaloderma vittatum (assembly GCF_000703405.1). NCBI lineage: Eukaryota > Metazoa > Chordata > Aves > Trogoniformes > Trogonidae > Apaloderma > Apaloderma vittatum. Next base: position 14,437 of record NW_009696190.1, on the reverse strand, counting down.
GAAGACTTCTTTTGTTGCCCTTTACATCTTTGTCCAGAGTAAACTCCACGTGGATTTTGGATTTCCTAACCTCATTCCTTGCCCCCTGGAATAGTATCTCTCTGTGTATATTCCTCCAGTGTGACCTGTCTTTGCTTCCCTTTATGTACATTTCCTTTTTATGTTTGAGATTTGTCAGGAGCTCCTTGTTCATCCATACAGACTTCCTTCTACCTTTTCTTGATTATCTACATGTGGATAAGGACTAGTCTCAAACTTGATGGAGGTGGATCATTTAGAACTGATGAGGTTTCCTGGACTCCTCTCTTCTCTAGGACTCTATCCCATGGGATTCTTCAAAGAAGATCCCTGAACAGGCCAAAGTATGTTCTCCTGAAATCCAGAGTTGTGATTCTGCTCTTTGCCTTGCTCTTTTTTCTCAGGAGCCTGAATTTCTTTATCTTATGTTGCCAGCTCAGAGGCTTTATGGGCACAGCACCCATCCTCTCCTCTGCTACTAGGGCACTGTTCTCCTTCTGGAGCTGCAGATCTGCAGATGGGGAAGAAGCCATCCTCCTGGTGCCAGAAGTCACCAGCTTCCAGCCTTCACTATCACAGCAGTTTCTGTCTCCCAGTGCCACAAGCATTCACTCTGCCTCCCCCTCCATCAATGCTCCTGGGCTCTGGTGCCTGCAGTGTTTTAGAGAAGCTCCTGTTTTCCATCTCTGATGCTTGGCAGCCTATGAACCCCACCCTGAAGCTCGCTCAATTGTCAGTATGGGCTTTCCCCAGCATCCCTGCACTGCAGGTGAGGAGCACATCTAAGATGGATCGCTGGCGAGTGGCCTCTTGTGTCGCCACAGCCTCCAGACACGGAGCTGCATCTGCCCTTAGGGGATCGCTCTGGTCTGAGGTCTCTGATGTGCCAGGGGTCCTGGGGAGCTGGGGACCATTCCCTGCCACATGTCACCACCACTGCAGAGGTTGCAGATGCTGCTGTGAGAAGAGATGCGGGGCCCCTCTGTTTGTTGTCCTCCAAAACGTGCTGTGTCTAGGAGCAGACTAGCCAAATCAGAAAACTGTCACTTATTTTTAGTTTTGCGCTGGACTGGTAAGCAGAGCGTCAACTTTTGGCAGTTCTCCTTCCCAGCAGATGTATGAGCTGCATTCTGTCCTCCAAAACAGAGACGAAAATGTAATTAAGTCAAGATGCTTGTCTCTGTGTAGACCCTCACAAACTAACAGAGAAGACTCAAGTCCCTTCCATTCTCTTTGGAGAGCATTGTATTGTCTTTAACGTTTGCAAGTGTTCAACTCCTCATTTGGAAGAGCACAAGGTCTCAGGACTCTAAAATTCTCTCATCTCTGTGTTTTACCATGTTCCCAGGGATTTCAGATTAGACATACAAAATATATGGTTGCCCTAGAACATTCTTATTCTGTGCTTCAATTTCCTACTTTTAAAATAAGCATCATACACCTTCAGGACGCTTGATATTTGAAATTGAGAAACTGTGAAATCCAGTCATGTAACTTAACAGTTACTGCTTTGTTTGGTCTGAGCCTATTCCACATAAATGGGTCAGTTTCTAATTTAAAAATGTTTTGCGGGAACATTTTTTCTTTGTTTTCTAAACCAAAAATTAAAAATACAGGACTGTTCTATGTAATTTCATGTAATGCAAATTCCAATTCCCACAAAAGTCTCACAGTCAATACTACTAGAAACCTGCAAGGGAATTAATGATAATGAGAAAAACCTCCTTAGGGAGTTAATTTTGAGAGTGTGCTGTAAACAAGGAATGAGACCACATGCTGAACAATGCAGAATAAAAATTTAATAAGTCGCTGCCCTTTAAGTAAGATACCATCCATCCTTTTCAGCAAACGAGGATGAAATCTTGAGAAAGAAGTAGCATTTGTTCAGGTAATTAGAGACTCTATGATAGCACATGGCATATGCTTATACACAAGGATATTAAAATAAAATTGAAAAGGAAAATTTAATTAAGGTTCCTGAAGTTAATTAAGGAAAATCTTGAGGAGTTCCTACAAGCAGATTTCTAGGACCTATAAGGAGGTCATCAGGAAGACAAAGACAAGCAGGATGAGAGAGAATGAACCTAAATTGCAATAAGAAAAGTTGAGATTGCATTAAAAGAGAAACTTTTACACTGTGAGGGCAGTGCAGTAGTGGAGCGAGTTTTCTGGGGACTGCACATTTTCAGGGTCCGCAATGATAAAACTGTGACCCCTTAGCTGACTCTGCTTTCAACAGATGTTTGGACTGGCAACCTGCTGGAGTCTCTTCCTACCTGGATTATCCTATGATTTTGGGAACTTGCTTTTTTTCTTCCATTAGACTGCTTGATTTTGTAACTTCACTATTCTTTATGCATCGTATTTACACATTGTCACAGAAAGCCTGCAACGGTAACTATTTGTGGTTTCTCCTATAGCTTTTTCTTGGTGAAAAACCTTCACAAACTAAAAGCCATCTGAAATAAACTGATCACTCTGATTTCTAAGTTCTTGTTTCAGATCTCACATGGCAATTTAAAATAAATGTTCGTACCAATCCCTGCAACTATAGATTGCTGGGGAATGACTCTTTCTACTGAGGCTTCCAAAGATATCATATAGCACTACCAGAAGTGATTAATTTATTTCCAGCCTCTGCCTTTAAATTGAATGTGCAACTAACTGTACTGTGGAGGAAATTAGGACCAGGCCAGTTATTGCTTCAGTTCTTTGGTTTTTATAGATGTATGTAAATTTTGGATGGTCCAGTGATCTTAAAACATGAGATATCTTACCACAACCCTTCCCTGACCCTGTGGCAGGGTAGCATACTCTAGCTTCACTAACAGTGAAAGGGCTAAAAGAAGCTGTGAAAATAATTGACTCCAGAGGATATTTTGCTTATGGGAGAAGAAAATCCATCACATCCCCTTTTTAATTGTGTGAGAGACTTTGTGGGGGAAGAACAATGGTGTTTCCCACTGAATATGAGCTTGGAGAGATTTTTAAAGATCATCTGGGGAGTGCCCCTCAATACTAGCTGGGTAGATTTTTTTTCTAGTGAATAACAATAATTAGTAAAACTAGCATTTCAATCTGCCTGAATTTAAATAACAAATTCAGTCCAGCTGTATTGAAAGGCTTTAAGTGGGTTGTTTTTTTTTGCTTTAAGAACCAGACTCACAAAACTAGAATAATAAAAAAAAAAGAATAATGCTCCCTAGTCACGTAAGGGCTCGAAAGCCAGAGCTTTTCAGGATTTTTCAGGAATATGCAGGATACTAGAAATAAAAATCAAGTTCAATTTTCTGCTTGAGGGAACTGAAACTTGCCCTCTTACCTTCCTGGTGTAAACCAACCAAACAAGTTGCCATCACTCACACTCTGTTATATAAAGAGCATATATATACTTTTTCTAATGTCTTGTAAGAGTATCAACAGGAATTAGAAAGAAAGCTTAACCTAGGGTTGTCCTATGTGGCTGGTGACTGGGGTGCTCTGCAAGGCTATGGGGCACGTAGCAGAGGAGAGAATTCAGCCAGTCATAGCTTGGGTGAGAAAACTGATCTCTGAACCTATGGAGAAAAGACATGAAATTTCCACATCATATTTCATGAAGCTAATGCTTTATTTCTTTGGCTTTTCTTTCAAATACCTTAATGGTTTTGTTTGTGCCAAATGGGAACATTCTGTGTCAGAACATCTTTTCCTTGCTCTTGCCAAAGTAGGAATGTAGAATTTGGTTGGTGCCAATGACATTTTTATTTCTCATTTCCTGTTTTACAGCAGAAGTAAAAAATAAATAAATCAGTAATTCATATAGAACTCTGCTGCAGGTTTGCAAGGGTTGTTCAGTTTAGAGCTGGAGCTAGAGAGCTCCTTCCAACCCTGGAACAAATAGGCACAGATCCTGTTGGCTTAAAAGTTTATCCTGGTAACTATCCAGGGCTGCGTTTGAGCCATGGAATAGAAAATAAATGTAACTGAAGAGGAGTTAATAAAAGTTGTAGACAACTATTAAATAATGCACCTTTAGTGCTCCAGACACAATAATCCCTGTGCTTCTAAAATTAACAAGGGTTCTTTTTGTCCTTGCCTGACTTGAAGCGTATCTCATATTACTGATAAACCCTGGAAATACAGGGACTGTTCCCTCTGCATGTATCTTCCACAGCTCAGTTCTGAGGATACATGCTGTACCTTGGGCTGTGTCAGGATCTACTGTGCTTCCTTCTCATCTATTCATTCCTTTCAGTCTTTAATGTGCAAGATCCTCTCCTATTGCCATGGGGATAGCCATTCAGTCAGAAAACTGTTTATTTCATTTCAGGCACTTACATGGTAACAGTAGGCTCAGGTTCATTCCAGCTTTTAGTCCTGGTGAGGATAAAAACAAATCCTTAATTTTAAAGTATGCTTTTATTTCCAAGTTGCCTGTTTGATTTTGTTTGCTTCCATCAGCATCTAGCAATGATTCTTGGAAAAAAATGATCATTGCTTTTCAGTACCATAAATCTGAAAAAGAAAGATATATTTTTCCTTTTCCACTTTGGTTCTTTTCAGATGCATACTAGATTTAAAATATCTCTTCAGACCTGCATTGCTACCAGACATGATCCCTTGCCAGACCAATCAGACTTACTGTGAAACAAAGTTTCCTGTCATACTAAGGTACAGCTGTCATCTTAACCCTCAGTGCTGTAAACAAGCAGTTGCTGGCAGCAAATCATAAACAGAACTATAATCTATGCACCCTTATTTTCCACATGTCTGGCCAAGATAGGTATCCCTCCATGACAACATTCCATCTCATCCATTTCCCTGTCTCCTCAGCCTTACCACACTTTAATCCTCCTTTTTATTTCTTCTGCATGCACTTCCCTTGCACCGCCTCAAATAATTTCTTGGTGCCATTTTAGTTACTGCATGTAGCCCAGCAGTGACTCATGGAAATGTGTGTAGACTCTTTGCCTATTTACTCTAACAGCCATATCCTGTTATTTGTCTGTCTCTCAACTATTCTTGTAACTAGACGGTTTCTGCTTGACTTTACAAATGTTGCTTTTCTTGATTGGATTTTTTAATATTGCACATGCAATAAAAAAATTTTCTGTGCTCTGTTGACCAAAAAGCTCCTACCTCTTTGGCAGTTTAGCGGAATGCATCCATCCATCTTCTTGCTTCTGCAGTGAAAAGTGAGTGGGCTTCTTCTTACATCAACTACGAGTTGCTGGCCATCATCTTTTGCTTCAGGCAGCCTAATCCTGGCAGAGGCCAAAGAACTGCCCCTAGTCCCACACGCACAGTATGATTAATTCAGTGCACTCTGCGTATGACTTTTCTTTATCTGTACATCTTGTCTGCCAAAGAAATTAAAATATTACCCACTTATGTATGTTTATAAATGAGTGATTGTATTCTTTCCTCTGTAAAGGAGTGACAGAAATGAAAGAGAAAAGAATGAAAAGCCAGAGAAAAAGAGAACACAAAGTATATTTCTGTGTGTTTACTTTCTTCTCCCAAAATGTTTCCTATTTTTTTTCTTGATGCTCCCTAATTAGTATACCACTTGTGTAATCTGAGGAGAAAAATGCATATACTCTGCACTCTGCTCTCTTTTAGGATACTGAGACGGCCATTAGAGATGGCATCCATAGGATGAAAGGCCATAATGCTATGTCTCAGTAATACTTTGCCTACCATTTTTGCTACAAATATTTTTTAATTATAAATCATATTAAGATCAATTATATTTTTTTCTTGTTCTATTATCCTTAGCAGATATTTTCCTCACGTGGCCATCTGTGCTTTCCAAAGTACCACAGACTTCTCTTCCTTGTGATGAAGTTTTCTTCAGTCTCGAGGTTAGCTTTCTACTGCACAAAGACTTCTGAATTTAAAATAACAAAGAAAGTTTCTAGGCCCTTCCTATAGCAACTGTGCTTGTCAGTCTTGAAGCAGGGCTCCAAAGAAATGAGGACCATAATATACCATTCCCTCAAAATGCAGCTTCAAAACTTGTATGCTCAGGTAAGGACTTTGGCACCAGGCAGGTTTTAGAGCACAGCCAGTACTCAGTTGCCAGCCCTCCACAATTCCAGCATCTCTGTAAAAAGTAATTTTAAAAAATAGCTATTCTTTGGCATCACTTTCAGCTTTATGCTCAGAGAGCAACGGTACCCCAAAGGAAAACATTATTTATGGGTAGAACATGTCACTAGGGACAAAGCAGGAATCTTCAAAGAAATCTTAGGGTTTCAATATTAGCTATCCAGCAAGCCTTGAGTCCCACTGGCAAACAAAGAATCTAAGATCTTCTCACCTGTAATTTTTAAACTGTCAGTCACAATCACTTTAATGCTCAAGAACTTCTATTCTACAAGCCCACTGTTAGTTAAATACTCCAATGTAAAGACAAAGAAAGCTGTTAATCTCATTCAAAAATATCCCAGGCTGACAGTTTTCATAATTTTCACCATGGGGATTATGATAGTCTCAAAACATATACTACTGAAAATTTAGATAGTAAGAAGACATGGAAGATAAACCTGTTTTGTCTGGATTGGCCATATATTCTTGAAAGTTTTATTTTTTAGCAGCAAGACTGCAGCACTTTTGCTGCAAAACCAATGGGTCAAAAGTATTTCTGACACAAAACTCAATTTTCAAATTTTGAAGTCAGATGCCACTAGGCTTGACATAAACTTTTTCGGAGTTTCTTAATATCTTACAATTCAGAGTCTCATTTTCTAAAGGAACTTTAAACTTTTGTGTAGGATTCACATAGTCTGATTTCTGTCAGGAGCTATTTAGGTAGAGTCCTGCGCCAGAATGTCAGTCTGTGAATTCTGAAAGGTATTACGGATGGACCTGAGGGCATAGAAGCTAAGCAACGCCTGGAATTCAGGCCACCTACCAGTAACATTTCTGATTTATATTGCAATCCTGCACTATAAAGAGGCAGCACTGCTCTTTCTCTTCTTAAAAGTCATGATCAGTTGGATACTACTATTTATACTTGTAACTCCTCCCTAGTAGGTGGATATAATGGCCTTTTTCTGAAATCTCCTTCATAGTCCTTTGAGGAAAAAGCAAAATGCAGGTATATGTTGCCACAAACTATGTTTGTAGGAAGGAGCTAGTGATCCAGAGTCTTTGCCAGATCCTTTCACAGAACATTTCTTGATAATTTGCTGTTTAAAGGCTTAGGCAGTTGTCACATCCTCATTTAAAAAAAAATCTCATATCTTTACCTAAGTTGTTCTTTTCCTTGCGCTGGTCTCTGAACAAATGATATGCAAGTCCACGTCTAAAGCTGCATTCATGAATACTTTTTCTAGCTGGACTCAGCACTTTAGAACCAAAAGAAATCAGTGCCAAGTTTCTTATTGCTTCTTGATCAAAAGCTTGAACCAAGTAATAAATATAATGCAAGAAGTAGCTCTCAGATGTCCATAATTTGCTCCAAAAAAGAAGGAGGGATCTGTGACTTTTATTCTGCTCTTATTCACTTCACTGGTTGTAGGGTTAGGCCTTCTAGAATGGTCCTTTTCTTTCTTTTCTTTTTTTTGTCCTAATTTTATATGGCAATTTGTTCACAGAGAAAAAGCACAGAAGTGCATCTATTGAAGTTATTATCCCTAGAAGCCTGAATTTGTGCTGCAGAAAGGCACCGTTTGCTACAACTATAAGATTCTGTAAATTCCATGCCGTTAGACTTTATTTATTTATTTATTTACTTACTTTTTTAAAAAAAGTCAGTAAAGTAGCCCAGCAACAGTAAACTGCTTTTCAGAGACTCCTTCTGTCCACTTAATAAATGTCCTCAAAAGATCATCTAGTCCAACCCCCCTGCCAGAGCAGGATGACCTACAGTAGGTCACACAGGAACGCGTCCAGGCGAGTTTTGAATGTCTCCAGAGAAGGAGACTCCACAACCTCCCTGGGCAGCCTGTGCCAGTGCTCTGTCACTCTCACAGGGAAAAAGTTTTTCCTCATGTTTTTGTGGAACCTCCTATGCTTCAGCTTGCACCCATTGCCCCTTGTCCTATCACTGGACATCACTGAGAAAAGCCTGGCTCTGTCCTCCTGACACTCACCCTTTATGTATTTATAAACATCCTTCCAGGAGCAATTGAACTGTTTGGCCTTTTAGCATCACTGGGTCAATCCTAACAGTTGCCTTTTGCATCTCTTTGGTATGTCACACTGCTCTCCTGAAGTCCAGATTTGCCATCTTGCTTTTTGCCCAGCTCCCTTCTCAGAGAATTCTCAACTCTGCCATCTCATGATTGCTGGAGCCAAGGCTGCCTTTGGCTTTCACATCCCAAGTACAATTTTCCTTGTTCAAGAGTATGAAGTCCAGCAGAGCATCTGTGCTTTTTGGCTCACGTCCAGGTTGATCTATCTCAACCAGTTTTACATGCCTACAGTAGACATGTCTACACTTACACAAAGATTCTAACAGTTGAATTGAACCCCAGTTCTGAGCGCCTACTTATCTCCATCAACTAGAAACAGTGTGGAGGCTCCATTAACTAGAAACAGTGTGGAGAGTAACTACTCACAAGTAGACAACTGTGTTTGATCATATAGATCCTATCCCCAAAGACTCTTTCTGTCTATGTGTTCATTTTACTTTGCTGAAGATTAAGTGGATTTTCATCTTTCAAAACGTGTTTTATTCTCTGTTTAAACCAGCTAATGCCTTTATATCCTCCCATTTGCCATCTAGATTTGCATAGGAAATAGACAAAAACAAAAAGCAGAAGAGAATCAAAGATGTGTTACAAATCCAGGTCCCTCTAATGAGGAACTGGACGTCAAAATAAAAGCATGTCATTAAAATGAAATCACATACACCAGGTTTCATAGACTTTCACCTTATCTGTAATCCACTGTTCTGATACACATAGCAAAAATAATTCTAAATCCTTGACATGAAATAATATAATAATTGTATGCATATATGCAGAAATAAACATCAGTATGAATGCTTACTGGTATATATTAGTATAATACACACATGAAACAATATTCATACACACAATTATGAAAATGAAGTAATTTTTTTTAAATCAGAAGTTATGGTAAACAACAAAAGATTCCTTTTTTTTCTGTTTGAAGGTAGCATATAGAACAAAAGTATTTATGTCAATTTACATTTTCCTTCTAAAAAACCCATGTCTAGCACTGGAATAACAGATTGACAAGAACAGTAACTCACATTTCAAAAGTAAAAAACCTTACACACAAATAAACCCATGAAAAATAGCTGATGTATAAAGTCTAGGTTGGATTGTCACATTTTAGTCTACTGAGGAAAACCATGGAATGCTTTAGAATCATAGAACCACAGAATCATTAATGTTGGAAAAGACCTCTAAGATCATCAATCCAACCGTCAACCCAACACTACCATGACCACTAAACCCTGTCCTGAACTGCCACATCTACACGTTTGTTGAACACCTCCGGGGATGGCGACTCCACCACTTCCCTGAGAAGCCTGTTCCAATGCCCCATCACTCTTTCAATAAAGAAATTTTTCGTAATATGCAATTTAAGTTGCTCCCCTGGTGCAACTTAAGGCCATTTCCTCTTGTCCTATCTCTTGCTACTTGGGAGGAGAGACTGACCCCCACCTCAAAACAACCTCCTTTCAGGTAGCTGTAGAGAGCAATGATGTCTCGCATCAGCTCAGGACAACATCCAGATGGCTATTGAAAATTTCCAAGGAGGAAAACAGCACAGCTTGGCTGTGCTACTTCATCTTCTCAGTTTGTGATTATAAGATTAATATAAAAGGTATTTTGTGTGATAAGGTAATATGGTGAACTTCTAAGTGTTATTTAATATACCTGAGACAAGGAAATTAATAAGTAAAAAGTAGACCGTATAACAAACTAAGATATTATAGTCAGTAGCAGAACTAGTATTAGAGCTACTGGAGAATACTTCTGATAAGAAAAGATTCCACACTTACATGGGATAGTAGAGCAACTAAACAGCACACTTCAGCAGAATCATAGAATTGTAGAATGATTTGGGTTGGAAGGGACTTCAAAGATCATCTAGTTCCAACCTCCCTGCCATGGCAGAGACATCTCCCACTAGATCAGGTTGCTCCCAACAGGCAATAGACTATGAAAGTCCAATGTGACTGCATATGTATGTCTGGCCATGTTTCTTGCAATCACTGTATGATGATGGCAGACTTCTTACATACATCTAGTCACCACTACTGCATAGTAAAGCTAACTCTGAGGAGTCTCAAACACAACTGATGCAGTGGCATGTGCTTAGATTTGCAGAGCACTTACATCAATGATTAACCCCCCTAAATATATGAATAGGTGATTTAGAGATAATTCTAATGGGCTGAGCAACAAGCTTCTGTTGCATTGCACAGTGGGTCTGCCCTCAACCAGGACAGGGACTTTGCTGGATCTTGGCACCACCCAGAGCTCATGCATTTGCCCCAGCACAAAGATGTGAAAAGATAGGGAAGTGGTATGTGTATAAGCTTAGCTCTGCTGCAGGGATACATATCAGGGCTCAGAACTGCAAAAATCCCGCTGGATCTGCCTGGTTGGGTGGGTTTTGAGATTTTTACTTCGGGACAAGGTATTCTTTTCTTCAGATGGTTTGCTTTGTTCCCCACCCTTCATGACTCTGCTGGATTATTTCAGTAACTCTCTACATCCTGATTTCTAGCCCTGTTCCTCTCCTGTCCCTTGTATGGGTGTGCTGGGCGTGAAGCCAGTACTGATTTTGTTTCTGATCTTTTTGAAGATCAGAAACAGTGCTTGGTGGAAGAGCTGAGACTTCTTCCGGCCATTCATTGCCTGCCACTCCCTCTGCAAATGGAAGTTAGAGAGAGCAGGGTCCCTACAAGCTGTTTCAGGCCCTGGTCAAATTGTTTTATGCTTCTCACTCTTCTCAGCAGCTCTGGCAATCTTAGCAGAAGTCCTCCAAATAGAGAATTTGTGTAATTATATGACTTTATAGCTTTACGTGACAAAATTGAGAAAACAGTTTAATATTCAGTTGCTACATTCTACCAACTTATGCACTTAATGTTTCTTCATGCAATTACATTATCTTCTTTTCCTTAGTTCTAACTGGCATCTGCTATAAATTTGCTTTTCTTAAGTAATATTCCATTAAAGGAAATTTTTCAGATGTGTGCACCTGAATTATCCTGGTGTAATTCTATATTTGATTGTCTTCCATGAACCCAGAAGTGAGCTTGGCCCTGTCTGCTTAGGCTAGTCATCATTACTGTATTTCACCTCTTCTCTGCAAATATTTTAATTTTGTTCCTGCTAGAATCAGAAATGATTCTGTAGAATTCATTAGATTATTGTACTTGGCTGTGCAAAGGGCAATGCAGGACCACAGGAAGGTCAATAGGGGTTTGAAAGAGATTACTTTTCACCAGAAAAAGCAGACACCACCTAAGAATCACAATTACACTGAAACAGCTAAATTCTTTTATAAATTTGGTTCTTTGTAATTCTGGCACAACATGTGCTTCTTTTCTCCAAAGTCAACAGGAGTTTTCATCTATGTCTTCAGAAAACATTATTGTGCTCACATACATTAAAGGATATAAGAAAATATTGCTTAACCCCAGCAGTAAAAATGTAGGGAGAAGAGCAAAGCTGGGTTTTTAGGACTCCCAATTCTCCCAGATGGTAGCACTTGATCTGCTGCAGCTCCTAACAATGGGCTGCAATAGGCAACAGCCTGCCCACTTACAGAGGTAAAGATTAATAAACTGCAGTAGCCTCTCTCAAACTTTCCCAGATAGGACAGGAAATAGTGAACCAAGTCCAAAAAAGAGCATGGCAGATATAGAAAACAGAGAGAAACAACAGGTCACTACCAGGCTGCCTCTCCTTGGGGACCCTCTGGTATCTAGCTGGGTATTTCTTCATAAAGCAGAAAAAACTGCTCTATTCTAGCTGGTCCCAGTAAAGGAGTTTCTCTCTCCTCTTAACTGCTATTTTTTTTTTTAAACTAAGATGCTGTTGCAAAAGCAGTGTGTGAGGGACTAGAAATGTCTCAAAACAGTCTAGGTTTTCTCGGAACCTAAACGAACGAGAGCCGTTGGCCTGATGCGTGTCTGTCGTTGTGCAGGGGTGACTGAGTGCTTTCTGAGCCCCTTGCCCCAGCCCTGCTCCAGTGGAGCTGTGGCTGCAAGCCCCCACCATGCCCCAACCTTGTTCCTGGGAACTTGACTGTACAAAAGGCGCTTGCCCTGGGCAGTTGGACGCTTTTTTGCCCACCACTAGGAGATGGCTGCGATTGCTGTGGTTGGTCATCGCTGGATCCAAGGGTGATGATCTGTCCTTTTTCTATCACTTTCCTTCTCTCTTTTCCTAGCTTTAACAAGAAAGCTATCTATGGCAAGGCCGGTTTCTTTTGCTTACTAATAACTTGTTGTTGTGAAGTGTGTTGATTGCGCTGAGTGGGCAATTGAAATACCTCGTTGTCAGGTGATTGATAAATAAAATGGCTGTTCAGATCCTCGGTGTAAGTCACCTTAATCCTGGCCTGGGAATCAGGAACCTGAGTAAGTTAACGTCCTCAGAACCGTGGGACGTGACACAGTGAGGCAAGTTCAGCCCAAAATAGTTCATTAATTGATCCTTTATCTTTGATAGCGTCTTGCACTGGTTAAGGTAAGTACATTCATTTCAGGGTCTGCATTAGGTTTCTCATTAAGTGTTCATCTTGGTTCAAAACTTGGTAACTGATCATCATTGTTCCTTTTTTCAGTTCCAGAATGCAGAAAATGGCACCCTGCCCTCCTGCAGCTGAGTAACAAAACAGCTGCAGATGCATTAGCTACAGGCACAGTGTGATGCTCTCTGCCGCAATCTACCTTCTCACTACATGTCTTTCAAAGCTTTATAGTATTTTCTCAATTTGACATGCTGGGTATCAGGGACGATCTCGTTGTTGTCTTTCTCTATAGCATCTGACTGATGGGGCCCCCATCCAGGACCAGCTCTCATAGGTTTTATAGTTCTGCTGTAATAAACAAGTGCAGTTAAGACTAAATGCCACCCAGTTGCTAGGTTTGCTGTAACCACATCTACAGAGATGTTTTATAATTCCTGTCTTGGAGACGATCAAAAATCCCAAGTTGCCTAGCAGAAATTATTAGGAAATATGTCAATCTTTCTTAAATAAATAGTCAAGGCTAACTTTCAAGTTCCCAAAGCTACCTGAAAGACACAGCAGGAACATTTCTTTCTCTCCTTAGAACTCGTGTCAACGGGATGTCCTGACTGACAACTTCCATCAGTAATCTAACCATAACTGCCTTCAACGTTCAGTAGCTTCTCTCCTCTGAAGTCCTAAGACCTCTTAGCATTTTAAAAATACCAAGTGCCTCAGAAACTGAAAGGAATCAGAGCTTGTACATAATTTCTAGTCTCTAAAATACCCTAAACTCAGAATTAATTTTCCTTCTGAATGCTATAAAAAATATCAAGACTTGTCCCAAAATAGTATAAATATTTCCTACAGAAATATGTAAAATATTCAAAGTTTTAATGTTAACATCCAAATTGAATTATTTGAGAATTTAGGATAGTGGCATGTGATGTGACCCAGCCAGAACTATGAAACGGATTTACTTTTCACTATAGTAACTTGCCAGAAGGATCAAAGGGCTTCTAAACTCAAAAAGACAGGTCTTATTAGGACATAAATACTTCATAAATAGAGAAGCACTCAAAGTGACTGGGTGAAATGATACAGAAGTAAAAGCATTTATAAACAAATCTCTCTTCCGCTCATTGTACCCTTGCCTTCTGGAGCACTTTTTGGCCAACTCTAAAGCTTAGGATCGTACTGTGCCCGTTCCTCTTGGCTCCCCACAACACCGCCCCTCCCACCTCTGTCGATGCTGGCTGTGTGCTGGCTGCTCCCACCCTCAGCATCTCTAGAGCAGAGTGTGTTCTGCTTGACGTGGTGCCTCTCCAGTATCTCTACTTGCTTCTTCACAGCCACCTCCTGGGCTGTGGGTTGTAGATAGAAGCTGGCCCCACTCCCCTGGAAGGTCCCAGCAACCTTCACCCTCTCCTCTGTGGGTGTCCACCCTCTGTGTGCAGCCAGCGTGTTGATAGAGAGAAATCAACCCAATGTGCCACTAGGACCCACCCAGAGGCGTTAATGTATACAAAACACTAAGGCTACAAATGTTCTTTGCACATCTCCCAGCCTACTGGTCTGATGCCAGCTGAGATCTCAAATTGCTAGTACCATATGTACAATCATTTAAGATACCACTTCCAAAATTATTTTTTGGCAGATGGATGCAGAAGGTGAAGGAGCAGTGTTTGAAAGAAGAAATAATCCTTCCCTTGAAAAAATTGGTGTTGGCTATAAGTACAGCAGGATGACCATGAGCCAGCAATGT
>NW_009696189.1:0-34476 GCF_000703405.1 Apaloderma vittatum | reverse complement strand
GCGCTGAGGAAGCTCCTTGTCCAGCCAAGGCGCTGTTGTCCTTGGGCCGAGCCCCCCCCATGGCGAGTGTGAGGTCACAGGTGCCACGAGCTGCACCTTTGCATCTTTTTCCCATCGCTGCTCCCCATGTGTGCCTCTTACTTCCTTCACTGTGCTGGTGGCGTGGGTGCCGGGGAGAGGTGGGGCAGAAGATGTCTGCAGCTGTCCTGGAAAGCAGCCTGGCAGGTGAAAAGGCACAGCCCGATTGTTTGGCTGATGCTGGAAGGATACACGAGGGTGCTCGTGTCTCTGCAGACACGTGAGCTCTGGGACCTTGCACCACTGCATCTGACAATTTTCCACTCCATGAGGCTGTCTGAGAGCCTGGAGCCACTTCTGGCATAAATTAGAGCTGGCCTGAGAGGGATGTCCTCAGGCAGCAGCTTCTCAGCAGTTGCCAGAGCGAGGAGTGCCAGAACACGCTGTGCTCTGGTCAACTTTTCCCATCTGCACTTGGGGCTGGAGGCAGCGCCACTCGCCTGCCGAGGCTCCAGCGCGGCAAGAGTTCCCCCTGCAGCTGCTGGTGCTGGAGGTGATGAGGAAGGGATGATGGAGATGCTCCTAGTACCTTCTCAGAGGCTTTAGGAGGACCTTTGCAAGTGATAACGGGGCTAAGCAGATGCCACCGATGAATCGGATGTGGGCGGAACCTGGCATGTGGCAGCACGGCTTGTTAATTAATCACATGGCAGAGATGTGGTGAAATAGGCGAAGATAATTAGACAGCACTTACGGGGAGGTTGATAGGTGTCAGCAATTAACAGTCAGGTGACATAAAAGGATCAAGGGACTGCAAAAGCAAAGGAAACTGCAGACTGTGTGCATTTGAGAAAGGATAGCAGCTGTGAAGGCTTCAGGCAGAGCTTGGAAGGTAGCAAGAGGTGTGCTACATCTGGGACCAGTCATTTCTGGCTGGCTGGGGTTTCACTGGGAAGCTGTGTAATTTGCTGTTTTACCCATTAGTTGGAGCAGCAACCTCAGTTCATTCCTGCCAGTTTCTGTTAGGAGTCCAACCCCTACCATTCTGTGTGTGAGTTCCACCCCCCTTTTTGTTTTTTCTTAATTTTTTCTTCGTTTATGTGATTCTGACTTTCACTATGGAGGCAAGGAGGGTCAATGGGCAGAGGCTGCTTTTTATGTGTTTAGGGAACATGCCCAGCTTTCACAATACAGCTGTAGAACATGTGCTGAATCAATCTCCGTGTGACCTGAGAAGGTGCAGCCTTTAAAAGGCAGTGTCACCTCTATTAAGTTAGCTTATTTCTCATTGCTCCAACTTCAGCAAAATTTGGAAAGTTTTTGTGTGGTGGATTTTAGTCTGTTCCACACCAGGATAGTTCACTGTCTTTCTTAATATGGAGTTTAAAACAGAAAGGGAGACATGATGTTCTCCCATCTGGTCAAATTAAAATAGCATTGGTGTGAGATCAAGCTCACACTGTAAACTAAACATGAGCTGGAATTTGATCAGAACTTATTGCTCCTATGAGTTTTTGCTGTGTTAAGGGAAGGTAGCACTGCCTGCAATAGTAAGACCACTGCTTTCTCACCAGAGAGAGAACCTCTGCTGCTAATATTTAAAGATGTGAAGTTTGTCCAGGGCTTGGCATCTTTTGGTTAAAAGACACTACACTCAGGGTTGCATGCATTCAGTTTAAAAAGGTAGTGCAAATTACTACTGTAGGTCAGTCTGCCTGTAGTAGCTCCTAATAAACTGGCTAAGTTCAGTTGGAAACTAGCCAGCACACAACCTGAGGTTGGTCATGTTGAGTGAGGTACTTCTTTTAACAGAAAGTGGAAATTAAACACTTACTCAAGTCCTGCAGCCTTCAGTTGGCAGGATTTTCCTACCATGTCCATATTATTATGGCTTTCTCTTACTCTAGGTGTAGTGACACCAAGGAGGAAAAAGAAAAAGGTTGTTGAAGAAGGTACGGTTAG
This sequence comes from Apaloderma vittatum, assembly GCF_000703405.1. NCBI lineage: Eukaryota > Metazoa > Chordata > Aves > Trogoniformes > Trogonidae > Apaloderma > Apaloderma vittatum. The sequence continues at coordinate 32,496 of NW_009696189.1, read as the reverse complement.
AAGGATTTTGACTAATTACAGTAGACTTAGGGGCAGTATGGCAGCAAGCCAGCAGAGGCCTTTGTAAATTGTAAAGATCAGTAATGGCAAATACCAGTTTTAGAGCAGGGATTCTGCTCGTGAGGCTACAAGGGAGCAGAGTGAGGTGCAGCCTCTGCCAGCAATAGGGGAGGAGGCAGGAGCAGTCACTTCTGACAGTAGTGCTCTGGGCAGCAGTGAATAGGAATTGAGGTGCTGGGGGTGTAAGCAGGAACCTCTGCCTTACCTGCAGCTGTTGAGGATTGCTGGTACCTGGTCTGCAGAGCACTGCTTTCTCCTAAGCTAAGGTGCCCTGAGGGGCTGAGCCAGGTACTGCCCTTATGATCTGCCTGCTGTCATTTGGAGGGGGTGGCAGGGGTAATTGGGTGTTTAAATCTGGCAGCTGCAGTGGAATAGCACTCTGTAACCCAGGAGCGTTTGTGGAAGCCCACCAAGGACTGGAGTGTGAAAACCCCTGTGCATGGAGGGTTGCATGGGAATCATGCTTGTAAGCCTAAGGGCTGATAATTAGACCCTTCCCCCAAGGTGTTTTGTTGCATGAGTAAGCACCTTGAACTACAGGAGATTCAAAAAAATGTAAAGAGTGAGAGATGATTTTCCAAGAGCCAGGTGGGGATTTCTGGCAGGTCTCATATTAAGGTTCATGCTCATACAGTGCAATTTCTTTTGAGATAGCTGAGCTCTTGGAATAGCAGGTGTAATTCCTGCACTATGCTGTAAAACCTAAGTAGCCATCAAGCCATGAATGCTCTATTCACCACTGATGGTTTTGTTCAGCAGTCACAGGATACCCTGAAAATTATCCTTCCGCAATTGTCTTTCTGCTTTCGTGTTTCATTTTGGGTGTTTAGCGACTAGAAACTGAAGATATGAAGGTGTTCTTTTTCTTCAGTAAGATTCCTCAAATTGCATTTGTACTGTGGTCACCAACAAGACATTAGAGGATCTTTGTGCTAGTGTGCAAAGTGGAAAGGAATGAGAACTCTGTCCTTTAAACATAGGGCAGAAGCTCATGTTCAGAGCTCTCGGCTGGATCTCAGTGTAGCAGCAGGGTATGTTGTATTACCAAATGTGGAAGTGATTACGCCATGTCTTGTAGTGACACTATCTCAATGAGCTTCCAAGAGCAACGGGAGCCTCCTGTTGGCATGTGCCAAGTACACAGGTACTCCTAGTCAGGGCTTATGCAGTGGAGCAGATGATGGTTTCAACATGCAACTGGCCCTGTTTAGGTGAAGCATACCTGTCTTCCAGGGAAAAGAAAAGTCTTTTTAGTTTGATTCCCTTGCTTCTGGTCCCAAAAGGTCCTCCATGCTTTCTAGGGGTGGAGGGAGATAAAGTGTAGGGGTAAACATGGAAAGCCAAACTGATAAACAATTTGTTCTAGACTTTTGTTTAGCTGTTGAGGTAGCCAGTGTGTGATGTGTGAGAAACACATGTGAGCAGAACATCTCAATAGAAGGTCTGGAGCTACTTTTCTTTCACAAGGGCCGTAACTTTCACATTGTCTTTCAGGCAGGTCCAGCATTCACCACCTTTGGAGGTGGAGAATTCAGTCTGTCTTCTTTTTGTGCTCTCTTCAGAGTTCTTGTGTTGCTGAAGGAACTTGCCTGCAGGTTTTGGTGCTTGAGGCTTCCAGCAGTTTCAGGATACAAGGTTTGCTTGAAGAGCCTTCTAGTCCATGCACATCTGTAGACTCAGCGTGACCTCTCATTTTCTTGAAATGTTGTGTAATAATGAGGATAATGGAAGTGTTTATTTAAGCAAGCGTGTGACTGTATTTCAGAGTTGGTCCATTGCATTAAGAGGACTTCAAAGTCTGCAGCTCTTGTGCATCCTCCTCACTCTTAACACACTCCTATAGGGAGTTAGTAGGGCATACTTAATACATAAGGCCACAGGACAGATTTTTAAAGTTATTAAGTAGTCACTTTTGTTTTCTCCATGTCCAGTTTAGCTTGTGTAAATGTAGGGAGAGACAGAGCTCCAGCTGGATAGTGTTGGTAGTACGTGTTAGAGTTTTATGGCAGGTAGAGCTCAAACTGAATGAAGTCAAAGAAGTCCCAGTTTTTGTTTGGGAATCAGTCATAAAACGTGCAAATTCCGTTAAGTTAATATTGCAAAATAAATGATATCACATTATATGCTCAGCTCTGCTGAATGGCTGGAGCAGAGATGGGGCGTCTTTGGCAGCGTGCAGCCTGCTCTATGGAAAGCAGCTGTACTCTTTTCTCCACGCCCTGGGAATAGGTTGCAGCCTGTGTTTCCCAGTGCTCTGGCCATCCACGTATAGGGAATGAAAAGCTCTCGGGTTTTCAGCCGTTTTGGGTGGGAATTTTTAACATGAAGCTATTATGTTAGAGATTGCCTCATTGGAAAGGCTTGGTTTGAGATGTTTTGCGTCTTTTCTGAACTGCTCAGCTGTTACAGCATAGATGCCAATTCACACAGACTCATGTGAAGTTTGGGCTGCAGCTGTAGGCTGTAAGGAGGAAACTTTCCTGAGGTTGAACACGTCACCAGTAGTTTTCAGAAGATGTTTCTCTGTGTGTCTTGCAGTCATGTTCAGTATAGCTTGTAGAGGTTTTTTGAATATATTAGTTAACATTTTAACCCTAATGTATTATATGTAAGTACTAAAGAACTAAAATGCTAAAATAAAAATCCTAAAATACCTATGTGCAATACAAGTTCCGTAGTTATAACACAGATGTACATCTATTAAGTCTCTGTTTCACTGTTACTTAAAGCAGTTCAGCTGTAATCTCTCTTGGACAGGAAAAAACTATCTGTTCAGTTTACTCGCCCAAGTAAAGAAGCCAAGTAGCGTATTTTGTCAGCAATATCAGGAAACTCAATATTTTGTGATAAAAATTTTTCAACACTAGTGTTTGACAAACTACTGCTGAAAGTTATTTCTTGTGTTAGCTAGACAGTACATATATGTAACTATATGGAAGAGAGACTTTATAAACCCTTTATAATAGTCGATGCTTGTGGGACTTGTAATGCTTTTGTTAGTGTACTTTTGAAATTTTTAGTGTATTTATGGATTCAACATGTGTAATTAAGAACTGCAATAAAAATCAAGATCTACTGTTATCAACATCAATATATTGCTATGTACACATGATATATGTGGAGAACTTTTCAGCTGTTATAAGGTGGAGCCTGTAAAGGAAATGAGAAGCAAACCCAAAGGGAAAAGACATATCTGAGTATCCCTCTGGACTCAGTAACCTGAAACTCATTACGAATCTGTATTCACTAGAGACACAATGTCATTATCACAGATTTCCACCATAAAATATATGGAGAAATCTTGAAAGCGGGAAGTCATCTGGCAACCTACTTGCAGATGGGAAGGATCACAGTGTAGACAATGACTCACCATCAAAATTCATGAGAAGTTTGTCATGGGAGCCCCTTCTGACCCAAACCAGGTTGTTAGCAGTTGCTAAAAGACAGGGTAGTTTGTGTTACAGATGTAAAACTATCCAGAGGTTGGATCTGAACTGGCAACACCACACCAGGAAAAGGTATCAGATTATATTCACATACTGTTACCACTGTACAGGAATAAATTGTAAACAATGATGAAAATGGCAGAAGATCAATGTGTTAAGAATTATTCACTGACCTGCTAAACATCTTTCTTAAGTAGATGATTGCTTCTAATATCAGTGACAAATATGGATGTAATGAGTTGCAGCACTTAAAAGGATATAATGCAATGATAACCACTTACTCCTTTGTTCTTTATTTGTAGGTCAAGATGTTGTTAAGTATAAAAAGTATCTTATGGATGTACTCTACATTGGTTATAACATATATGTTACCTAAAGGTAAGTCTGTTATGCACAAAACCATTTATTAAAATTTATTTCACTTGACTAATTGGTAAGGTGTTTCCCAGGACTTGAGAAACAACCCAACTCAGGAGATTCAGTTTCTGGTCTTACCTCTGTCACTCTTTTTGATGCACTATGTAATTTTGTTTCCATGTTCTTCTCATTGCTTTACTGATTTATATAGAAAACTCCCGGTGAGTGGGCATGGTTTTGACAAGGTTTTTACGTCTCTGTCTGATGTCTCCTGAGGTTTGTAAGTGCCATTATTATAATTCAAGTAATAAGAAAGAAAGTGCTGTAGGATTACATTGTGTAAAGTGAAATAGATTGCCTTCTCCAAACATTCAAGAATGCATTTTAATCTTTAACCTGTGCTTCTGAAATGTTGGACTTGTTGTTCAGGTACGTCTTGCCACTTCATTCTTTGTGATCCTCTAAGAAGCTGTTTGCAGTAGATGAGGTGGGGCCTGAAAGAGGCACATTTTACTGGAGGACAAGCACCTTCCACGGGAGTTTTAGCCTAGTGCTATGGTGGGGACAGCAACCAGTGCTGGCAGCACAGGAGCAGGGGTAGATTCCTGGGGTGGTCTTGGTCAGGCTGCAGACGTGGTGAATGAAATGAGGGAGTTGCAGGAACACTGGTTCGTCATACCTCCCAGTCAGATCCCAATGCACATACATCATGACACAGCAGCTTTTTGGATCTATAGGTGACAGCTCATACCCTCTTTGTAGTCTTGGTGAAAGGTGTCACATGCAAGTGCGATACAGAGGAAACCAGTAGCCCCAGTTTCTGCTTTGCTCTGTGATCTGTCGAGGAGCAGCTGGGGACATGACTCTGCAGCAGGCAGTCTGGCTGCCATTCCTCTCTTGTGGGGGGTTGCCATGAGCTAACCTGGTGGCAGGTCTCTTGGCTTCTGGGATCTGGAGCAAGGATGTATTAGGGTAGCTGCAGGTCTTTGTTTTGAGTGGAAAGGAGGAGTCCTTGCCATGGTTATTTGAAAGTTTGAGTTTTTAGTAAGGAAAAGGTCCCTGAAGGTGCTGCAGGCTCACAAAATTGGAATGATAGCTTCCCTAAGCCTCAAACTAAGATTTTTCTTTAGTTTTTTGTTGTTGTTGTTGTTGTTGTTGTTTGTTTTTTTTTCATTTTACCTTCTTTTCTTTCCAGCAACTCCTCAAAATGATTTTAACTTTTGGGAAAATCAAATGTACTAATTTTTTTTTCCCAGCTTGAACATTGTTGCCAGCAAAGTCCTTAGGTAGCTGTGTAAGTCCTGCTTAGTGGACCCAACTGAAAAAGAGTGTGGGGTTTTTTTTTCAGGCAAGTTGGGACCACCATCCTCTACTATCTTCTACCATTACTTTCTCCTTAGAGCTGTTTTTTCATTCTTCATTAAACATACATCAGGACAGGACCATTAGACTTGTCCTCAGGGACAACAGGTTCAAAGCTTCAGGTGATGGGCAAGCCACTAAAACTGAGCTCCCATTTTCATATTCATGGAGGCCTCAGACTGATTTGGTTATTAAATGTCAAGCTTTTTTGTCTCCTCAAAGATTTTTACTTAGTAAAACATCTGTACATGTAGACATGCATGAATCTTGGATCCACAGATGATGTTTAGTAATTTGTTCATAGGAGACATTCAGAGAGGCAAAGTAAGCAATTGCCAGAAGAGGTCGTGCAATGTAAGTCTACATGGTGAACTTGGAAGTGTGTTTTTGTTGGTGTGTTTTGTTTTCTTTTGTAAGCTACTTTTACTTAAAGGGGGCTTATAGGAAAGATGGAGATAGATAGGCTTTTTACTGGAGCAGGACAAGAGACAACAGTTTTCCCTGAAAGATAATAGGTTTAGATTGGACATAAGGAAAAAAATTTTTACAGGGTGGTAAGACACTGGCACAGGTTGCTCAGAGAAGTTGTAGAAGCCTCATCCCTGGACGTGTTCAAGGCCAGGTTGTGTGGGGCTTGGAGCAACCCGGTTGTTCTGGTTTGAGAGCCCCGGGATAAAAGTTCTCTGGGGCTCCTGGCACAGGCAGCAGTCATCACAACAGGGGGAGGAGGGGCATCTGTGCCCATGGGGAGGAGAAGATGCGTCAGGTGACCCAAATGGACAGATCATGGTATTCTTTCCCATGTGCTCAGTATATAAGGGCCCCTAAGAAGAGCCCTGAGGCCTTTAGTGCTTGATGGCTGGACGATTGCCATCAGCTCTTCCTCATGTCTCCCTGTGCTGCTGCTGTTCCTGTCCCCTGTTTTCACACTGCAGCACTGTTTGTCAGGACACGTTGCCTTCCCCTGTTTTCCCAGGTGGGAGTGGCATGGGCACTTTAAGGTTTCATTTTCTAATTTTTTTGCGCTGTTATCAGGACTCTAGGCTCGAGTGCTCCTGTCTGCTGCGGGGTCCAGGTTGGGACTCTTTTTCTCGGGACCTTGTTTTCATCCAGAAGGTGTAGGTTCCATATTAACATATTCTCTTGTATCTTTGAATATATTTGCATACTTGTTACTGTTAGTACTATTTTCTTTTTCATTAAACTGATTCCAGGGTTTTTTTCCAACCTCAAGGTCTCTCTCCCTGGTTCTCCTGTTATCCTTCACTAGGAAGGTGGTGAGGGAAACACAGAGAGCACCTGTCAGAGCTTAGTGTTTGGCTCAGCCCTAAACTTCTATACTGGTCTAGTGGGAGGTGTCCCTGCTTGTGGCATGGGGTTTGGAGCTAGATGATCTTTAAGGTCCCTTCAAAACCATGCTGTAATTCTAAGTGATAGCCTTCTTTAAGGTAAAAATATCTGGTTTAAGATGTAGGAAAAGAAAGAGCTACTACCAATAACTAGTCAGCTTCAAAATGATGTAAATGGTAGAAGATCACTCACACAAGGAGAGGTCTAAAGATAAGATTTTTATCTGAAAATCAACCTCAGGATGGAGAACCTGTAAGGAGATAGAATGAGTAAGGCAAGGGAATTGAACAATAAATTTAAACCTAACATTTCTGCTATGACCTATTGAAAGTCTCTTCATGCTTAATTGGGGCATAGTTCCATGGTGAGTCAAACTTCATGAATGTTTTGGATGGGATGGTCCTGCCCCTTTTCTATCCCGTGGTGCTAGATTTTGTGCTTTCCTTAGTTCTGATATTGAAATTTACATAGGTTTATGGCATTTCTTGCAGGTGATTTTTCCACTGGATTAGACCTTTGATCTAATTCATTGCCTTGCCCAAATGCTAGTGCTGGCAGAATTCAGGGATTGTGAGTGCATCACTGGAAATGGGGAGGAGTGAGATGGATTGTTAGAGTGGTGGAACATGGGTTGGCACCTTTAGATGTCCCCACCTTCATCTTTTAGGACGTCTTAAATGGCTTGTGTTCTCTCCAGAGTAAAATTTTTAGTTCTCAAGCAAGTTCTTAATGAACATTCCAGTAAGGGCTTCTCAGGAATATAGACCAGGTTCTGAGTGGTCTTATTTGCCTGAATCTTTCAGAAGGTATTCAGAATGACCTTCATGTTTCTAAAATATACAGTGAAATTTGTGGGTTTTACATTTGAAGTTGGGGTCCATACTTTTGCCATAGACAGTCTTAAACATGTTCGAAGTATAGCCATTGTGAAGAAGAAAAAGATAACATTTTCTTTTTTATGGATTGATCCAATAGAGTTTGTGGTGTCAACTCATATCGTTCTGTTTTGTAGAAATATCAGTCACTTTGTGTAATAACTTTTTTGGAGTACTCTTTTTTTTTAATAAGATTGTCTTTTTTGTTACAAGATTAGACAATGTTTACAAGTACAGTTCTTTCTTTTGTTAAGAAAACACCTTTAAAATAATGTTTCTCTGCATTTTTAAGAGTTAGAGACCTTGAATGTCATCTTTTTCATCTTTTTGAATCCTGAATGTGAATATAAAATTGAAACCTTGAAATCTTTAACAAAAAAGAAATTCCCCTGCTTCTGTTCCCCCAATGAATTGGATCAGTCCATATCATTTAATTACTCCGTATGATTTCATAGAATCATAGAAACATTCAGGTTGGAAAAGACCCTTGGGATCATCAAGTCCAACCTATAACCCTACTCTACAGAGTCCTAAACCATATCCATAAAGTATATCCCCTAACACTACATCTAAACGACCTTTAAACACCTCCAGGGAAGGTGGCTCAACCACCTCCCTGTTCCAGTGCCTGACTACTCTTTCTGTGTACTCTTTTTCTAACATCGAGCTAAAATCTACCCTGTTGCAGTCTGTGGCTGTTCCCTCTAGTTCTACTACCAATTACCTGTGAAAAGAGACCAGCACCAAGCTCTCTGCAGTGTCCTTTCAGGTAGTTGTAGAGTGATAGGGTCTCCGCTCAGCCTCATCTTCTTCAGACTAGACAGCCCCAGCTCCTTCAGTCGCTCTTCATAAGATTTATTTTCTAGGCCCTTCACCAGCTTTGTTGCCCTCCTCTGCACTCGCTCCAGCACCTGGATATCTATCTTGTACTGAGGTGCCCAAAACTGAACACAATACTCAAGGTGAGGCCTCATCAGTGCTGAGTACACGGGGACAATCACCTCCCTACTCCTGCTGGTCACACTGTTTCTACTAAAAGGCAGGGTGCCATTGGCCTTCTTGGCCACCTGGGCACACTGCTGGCTCATATTCAGCTGCTTGTTGATTAGAACCCCCAGGTCCCTTTCTGCCAGGCAGCTTTCCAGCCACACTTCCCCAAGCCTGGGGCATTGCATGAGGTTGTTGTGGCTCAAGTGCAGGACCTGGCACTTGGCCTTGTTCAAGCTCATCCCATTAAACTTGGCCCATCGATCCAATCTATTCAACTCCCTCTGTAGAGCCTCCTTATCCTTGTGCAGATCGACACTCCCTCCCAGCTTGATGTCATCTGCAAACTTATTGATGACACCTCCAATGTCCTTATCAAGGTTGTCAATAAAGATGTTAAACAGAAATGGTCTCAACACTTAGCCCTGTGGAACACCACTTGGGACCGGCCGCCAGCTGAATTTAATTCCATTGACCACCACACTTTGGGCCCATCCATCCAATCAGTGCTTCATCCAGCAGATGGTATGCTCATCCAGGCCATGAGCCACCAGGTTTTTTATGAGCATTCTATGTGGAACAGTGTTGAATGCTTTTCAAAATCTACGTAGACAATATCCACAGCCTTTCCCTTGTCCAATAATTTAATTAAATTTAATTAGATAACTTAATAAATTTAATTAAATAGTCACTTCAATATGATGCATTACAATATTTCCTTCAAAAAGTTTTCAGGCAATCCTCTTGCAAAAGTTTAACATTTTTCTTCTCAGACTCATATGGGAAATCGGTAGTTCTTTTTAAAGTGTAAATCCTGGAATCCGTGTGACTTAATGTTAGGTCATAACCAAACTGAAGCTTAATTTAGAACATTGCAAGTTACAAGTATGCAAAGTTTTATGTGTTCACCCACTAATCATTATTCCCATCTTCGTTTTCTTTTCCACTCTTATCTTGGTGAAGGGTCACGTTCATAAATACCTAGCATGTTTGCATGGTGTGCTCGTTAGATTTTTATGTAGCCACAAACTACATAGGGGAAACTTAGAATGGTCTTGCATGGCTTCTTTAAGACTTGATATTCTCAGAAGATGCATGTCAGGAAGGCAGCAGGAGATACGGTGTAAACTTCTGGGGTCACGGGAGTGCCCTGCTCTAAGACCTTTGCTGTTTGCTCTAGTACATGTGAAGGATTAATGACAGAAGTTCACAAGCAAGGTTTACGCCTGCTCCTAGTGTGGCATTTACTCGCTTTGAGCTAGCTGATGCTAGGGAATTGTAGTTTACAAGCTGGACCTTGTGATTATGATCAATCATGGAGTTTATCTTACCTCCGTTAAGCAACTATTTTTTATGCCATGAGTGCATATGCTTTCATGGAAAAAGCACTAAAAATCCCCTAGACTGCAGTGTGTGATGTGTTCTTTGAAAGGCATGTAAATAATATACCACTTTAAACATCAGTTTACTTGATCATGTTTGAGTTCTGTATGTGCTATAAAGTACACATGTGCATGCCTAAGATCCTGTATACATTATGTTGAGTCCTGCAGCTGAGATTTACCTTTTCCTGGCTTCTTGTGAGTTTCCTGCAGAATATGAAAGTAGTTGGTTATTCATCACTGTATGCCTCCTTTTATTCTGCTTGCTCAAACCACAAATCACCTAGTAAAAAACTCAGTGAGGACTTTTGTTGAGTCTCAGTCTGTTACCTCTGCTGTCAATGTTTCACACAAGTTTTTGTAAACGGTACATTACTTTCAATTTATTGTCTTCAATAAAAGATTTGTGGTTAATGAAAAGACCTCTCTTAGCATTAGTGGTCAGATTAATAGAAGACATAATTTCATTGATCCTTTCTGCTGGTAGGCAGAGCAATATACCATATGTCTAGGCAGGTTTTTGATGAACTAAAAATGAGATTACAGTTTTTTGTCTCATAAATTTGTCTTAAAATAAATAGAAACTTTTATTCTTTAAGCATGTGAGTTTTGTCTTCATACTCAGCATCAACATGCTTTTCAGCTAACATTAATTACACAGCCAAATTGCTCCTGTAAGCACTATCATTTCATTTAGGGCATTCTTTTCTTCAGACTTTTTCTCCTTTACAGACCTACTGATTTGATCATTGTGGTTAAGGTAATACAAAAGGGCAGAATTCTGTTCTTTTTTTTCCTCTTTAGATTTCTGTTTAAGAGTTTTGCAACATTCACAACAGAAAAAAAACCCAACACTGTGCAAATTCTAGGGTAGGAGACTTTGTTCTCAACAAGTTCTTCTGTAGTTTGTCTTGCTCTTCCAAAAAAAGATCTCAAGCTATGTGTCACTGGTAGGATAAGCTGACTTTGCAGCTGAAATGGTGGACTGAGAGGACATACGGCAGTTTTGCTAAGGAAAAAAAGCCATGAAAAGTCAAGCTGGAATGTTTTTCTTTAGAGTGTTCCACACGTCATCATCTCCATGATAAACTGGTAGAAACACATAGCCACAGCTTTAGGTTTGGTGAAAACAAAACAGTAATAAGTTGTGTCAAAATCCTGCCCAGTAAGTAAGACCTGCAAGGACATCACATGAGAGAAGTCTTCATTTTGCATCTGTTCCTGCTGCTTACGCTAATGTTGAAGATGTTTAATATTTAAACAGGGGAAGTCAACAAAAATGCTCAGAACCCAAGGCATGCTATCTACTGAGTCTGCCCATAATCTGACTGCCTTGTGCTGCTCTTGGCCTGACTCTGTAATCCCATCTTCTTGTACAAACCTCTCATTGACTCTGCTGGGAGTTCTGCCAAGATACGTGTTTGTGGCCAGGTGATTTGGACTCAGCTGTACTTTTATTTCTTTATTGTCTGTGTATTTTCCTTAATAAATTAATTATACATGTCTGATACATATTAGTTAGCAACAGAAAAAATGCTTACGTTAATTGCCAACCAATTTAGTAATTTCAAAATCATCCTCTTAAGAGTACATGATATTACAAGTATTCTTGGTTCTACATAGTGGGGTGGTATAAAACAATATTGGCAAATGCTTGCTTTTCTTAGCTTGTGTTCCAATTTATAAACAGTTACAAAATGTTTTGTTCATATTTTTGCACACCATGTCCCTTCTAAGGAACAATCTATCACATAACATTGATAGTGGCTGAAAAGGAGACATGAAGTATAAGCATAGGGAAAATGCTAAAGCAACAAAAAGGCTCTGTGGTTTAATAGAAGATACTGACACTTTCAGCATTGGCCAGTAAATTCTGCTTGACCAACTAACTTGGACTAATGCAAGAAATCAAGTTTTTTGGAAGTGAGCAAGAGCATAATCTGTTCTCATGCTAATTTTTTTATATTTTTTTAACAGGGAAAAATTCTCCCCTCTTGTTCTCCGCTCTTTTTCTTCTCTCTACTTGTCAAAACAAAGAGCATTTACAGAATGTTTTATACTGCTTTCTACAGTTAGAAAGCGTGTTTGTAGCTACATGATCTCCTATTCTGGGATGTAGCCCAGTTTAGGATAGATCTAGTTTGTATATTATAATGATATGTGTTGTTTGCCAAGTCGGCTGTTTGCAAGTTTTTTCAGTCTGCTGATGTGCAGACACAAATTTTAAAGATGAGAAATTTCCTCAGGGTTCAGTGCTGATATTCCAGATCACTCATAACCAGAAAAAACATTCTCAAAAGTTTATTAAATTCTGTCAGTCATTATAATTATAACTAGGTCATTTTTCATTTGAGAAGTTCCTGTAATGTATATAGATGACAAGAAATCATAATAAATACTAAATATTTTTGAAACTGATTTTAATCTCCCACCTGTGTAATTTGGCAGTAATTCCGTCACAACTGATAGGACTGAGTACTCATTCTGTTTCTTTATCTCTACCCACTGCACTTCAGTGATGTTTCAAGAAATTAAAGGTGATATAAAAGGCAGTGTTCCCATACTGTACATCTTGAAGATAAAACCAGTCCTTTCTAGTTTTTAACAATAAGTTGGCTTGAGGTGAGGGAAATAGAAACCCCCCCAAAACCAACAAAATCTCAATGGATTTCTTTTTTCCCCTAAAGAAATGTGTATGCAGTCAAAGCTTTTGAGCTAGTCTTCAGTAACTTTTACAGGCTTGCCTTCAAGCCTTGTGAATTCTCCAGTCTTCAGTTCTATTTCTGATCTGCTTTTGTCTTTACTTGTTTTATGAATAGATTCTTGCTAGCTCTGGGCCCAAAGTGTATGAAGTGAATAGTTTGTTCGACTATTAAATGTGAGTTGTGCTATCAGTGGTCTCTGTTTATGAGTTAATGGAAGAATGAAAATCTCACCACATGCCTGAATCACAGAGTGAGCATCTTGCTGGTACATATGCTCAGAGAGTGCTGTTCCACGTGAACTTTTCAGATGAGCTTTGGGTGCAACGCAGCTGTTTTGGTACAGCACTATCCCATTGTTTTTATACTCCCTCTGGTATAATTAATTTTGATACAGTTGTCTTAAGTGTATCTGCTTGTGTTGCCAAAAATTTCTAGTTAGGTAGTCATGACTAGAAAGGACCTGAGGACTTCCATTCAAACTTCTGAGTCTTCCTTGGTCAGTCCGTTTGTATTTGTTTTTTTTCTGGTTAGTTCTTTATCACCAAAATGCTTAGCCATCAAGCTGATAATTCTTGTATTGAATCTTTTTAGATAATACTACTAATACTTCATCCTGTATAAAGCCATGTGTGTCTGTGAAAAATAATCAATGAGAAATATTTCCCTTAATGTTTTTTTCCTTCTTCTTTTTTCCCCCAAAAAGAAATCTTACACTCTTTATGGAGAGATGATATTTTGGTGATAGACAAATAACTAGATAATTTTAATGTGTTGGTGTCTCCTGTTCCATGTATCACTCTATTGCTGGCTAGTATTTGTTATTGTATTTCTAAACTTTATTAATCCTAGCTCTCTTCAGATTAATAATCAGCACGTTCCACCTTTCAAAAAGTGTTAGAGTGCAGGACAGTGAAAGAATACTGTTGTGCATCAGTTTTAATCTTCATTAAGCTATTATGTATGGTAAAATAATATCACATAAAAAAATAAAAGAAATCCTCTCTTCAGACTGTTGCTGTGTGCAAGTTAGGTGAACAGTAGTCAACTTTTCCCCTCAGGATATTGTCAGATGGAAGCATTTCACTGTAAAGTGTTTACAGCTGGAGATATCATAAAAAATGATAAACGTCCTATCATGTCAAGTTTGAGCCAAGTAGGGACTTTCTGTGCAGTTTACTTCCTTCTTTGCTTTAACATCCTGAAATGCTTTGTTTCTACAATGTGTTAAAATCTCTGATGTTACAACGAAATACTTTTGAAAGAATGACTGTTTGGGAGAATCTCACTGGAAAGGCTTTTGTTTAGGACATATGAAATAAAAAGAGTTAACCCTTAAAAATAATGAAGTGAGAGCTGTTTTGTATGCAAAGTCATGGGCTATGTTTTACTCCTAGAACAGGAGCAAATGAACAATCTCCTGTGAGGTAAGGCAAGGTATAAACATCAGTAGCGCCCCTGTATGCATGCTTTTGGCCAGCAATAGGTGCAAGGTAACTCACCTTTTACTCAGAATGGTCTTCCTCCTATCAAGTAAAAAAAAACCACCACAACCCACCAAAACCAACCCATAGCTCTTAGAGTTCAAAACGGTTTCCAAAGGTGGCCTGTAAGTTGTGAGTGCAGCAAGTGGAGAAAATAGTTCAGAGTAGTGAATCAATTTTGCCCAAACAGAAAAGGACTATATCAGCAGTCTAGGATATCGGTGCAAACTCTTATTTACCTTGCACTGTTACAAGTCCTGTTACAAATCAGGTAAGGTTCATGGATTTCAGATCTTGGATGTCTGTGAATCTTTATATAGCAGTGATATGTATCCGTTTCTGATTTTGCTGTTCCAAAAACATGATTTCCTCTTTATCTACTCCTCCCCTCCCCCCCTTCTTTTTTTCTAGTTAAAGCAGAAAAAAAAACCCTGGTAAAGGGATCCCTCTCTGGAACTTCAGTCCTGCCGTGCTTCTTTTCAACCACGCCCACTATAGCCTCCAGCTATGCAGCTGAGTATCTTCGAATCAAATGGTCAAAGGTTGAACTGGATAAAAGTGGAAAAGATGCAAAGGAAACCACAGTTCTGGTGGCCCAAAATGGCAACATCAAAATAGGTCAAAGCTACAAAGACAGAGTCTCTGTTCCGTCCCATTCAGAGGAGACCGGTGACGCTTCGCTGACTATCTCTAAACTGCGCGCAAGTGATGCAGGAGTGTATCGCTGTGATGTTATGTACGGAGTTGAAGACACACAAGGCATTGTATCATTGGCTGTTGCAGGTAAGGATTTATCTAGCTCATTTGTAGTTGACAGTGATTCCAATTAAAACAGTAAAAATTAGTAATTAACGCATAACTAGAGAGCATTTAAAGGAGTGTTGTTAGCTTTCCATCACCCTTCCTTCACTATTCACTCTTCCCATTGTCCTTCTATCTTTCATTTATTCTTATGAATCTTTTCCAATCCATAGTTTATATCCTTCCCAGTGGATTTATATCCTTTGCAACACAAACTCCTTTGTGCATTTTTTTAAGGGATACGTCTGAAGTTTTCTCAAACCAGATCTTTTGAAGCAAGACACGTATTTGTACTGATATATCTGTCTGAAAATATTGATGTCCTTACAGGAAGACAAACTCTGCAGGTGCAGAAGCATTTTCTCTTCAACTGATGTGTAGGACAAAAATAAGCATCTGCCTTGCTACTGTAGCTGTGGTTGGCCATATTGGCAGTTGATGTATAAAACCTTAATGCCAGCAAAGCTGGAAGCCATCCTAATAGGAATGTCAAGTGTAAAAGAAGAGTGTCTGTTGTTCCCATAATAAAAGTTGGGATGATAGGAATAAAGAAGAAGCTGTAGGAAAACAAGAACAGAGGTGGCTTCTAATGTTCTTCCACACAGAGGATCCAGGGCTAAGATTTTGCTTGCCATCACCATAAGGAAATTGCCTCCAAAACTGAGAGGGCAAGAAGCACATAAGTAAAGAGATCGAAGAGAAAGGACTTTCAAAACCATGTAAGTGACAAAAGGAGCATCTGATCTGTAGGTATTTTGCTCCTAAGGGCCTGCTTATACAGCATGGTAAATACAGCATAAAGACCACTCCAGAGCCTAGTGCTGTATAGCCCTGTCAGTCTGGTGCTGAGCCTGGGCTGCCAAACCATGCTGAAAGGCAGGATGTATTAGCCCAGGCTCTGTGACATGCATTTGCAAATTTTGTACCCAAATTACTCTGTGTGCTTAGAAGAACACTGAGCTGTGTGGATGTACCAGCTTGCATGAGCCTTAGTTTGGACTCTACCTTACACTCCTTTTCATTTAGGTGTGTTTTGGAAGTTCAGTATTTAGTCGTATAACTGAATCCCAAGCCAAACTTTAATACAGGCTGATGGAAATTGTGGCATTGGCAAGATTTTTTTATGTGAGCTTAATACTACATTGTTCTTCCAATATGCTTAACCTAACTTGAACAGTCTTTTGGCATTGATTCAATGAAAGGTTTTGAAGGTATGATCTTAATTTTGAAATAGAATAAATCAGTGTAACCATTAATGACAGTATAACTTAATAAACTGTGTAGTCCTAATGGCAAGAGCAAAAGAAATCCTGTTTTGGACATTGCTTTTCAATAACTAGTGTAACTGGCATTCCTTATTCCTTTTCAAGTGTTCCCTTGACCACACATCTACATCCAGGAGGAGCAGATGTTTGCTACAAATATATCTGAGGATATATGGCAGTGCTTCAGCTTCAGTAGTTAGTGCTCCTGAAAAAACACTGCAGTTTGATGAGCTTACCAGATTATTTTTTTTTACTCGAAAGAAAATTTCACACTGCATTCATTCACTCAATTTTCTTTCTGCAATTGTTATTTTGTATGATTGCTTTAATGTCGAAGTCTCAGGAGGCAGGAAAAAGACATATCTTGACCCCAATGGAAAATAACATTTTTAGATTGTCACTTTTGCACGCTATTCTTCATATCCTACATTAAATAATCAAATGCCATTTATCAGAAGGATTGCATATGAATGTTGCTGCTCAAACCTTCTGCCCCCACTTCAGTAAAGCTTTATTTTTTGTGTGTGTCATTTCAACTGTTAGAATCATAGACTCATAGAATGGCCTAGGCTGGAAGGGACCTTAGAGATCATCTAGTCCAACGTCCCTGTCATGGGCAGGGATGCCACCTCTCGACTAGACCTGGCAACACATGGGGACCGAGCAGGAATCGAACCCGCGACTTCGGTGTTGGTCCTTGTTGCCAGCACCGTGCTCAAACCACTGAGCTAACCGGTTAGTAAATAATAAAACACCCTCCATAGTACCCAATGCAATTTTTTTCCGTTATGTTGTCTTTTTGAATCTGTACCCTAAAGTGATAACAATTGGAGAAGTGTGATCTTCTGTACACTCTCTTTATGCATTCTTCTCCAGAATGGTTCAGCACTATACTTTGGTCAGTTCTCCTGCATGGAGCTGGGGCGGCTGCATGTAGGGTGAACTATGAAGTTAAAAATTATCACCAGTTTTGCTATTCTGCAAACTTTATGCTCATCGCAAATGAAACATAAAATGCATTTGTGTAGCAGTCTTCCTCTGAGGACTGAGCGGGCACATGTTGCTTTAACTTCTCAGTGGGTTAAAGTATGCACCAAAAGTGGTAGCTCTGGCTCAGGGAATACTTACTTGCAGCTTACTTACAGCTTAAATCTTACTTCAAGTGAAGCAGAATAATTTTATTAAGGATAGAAAGCTTCTGCAAAATTCCATGTGAGGCAGTTCAGGTGTAGGAAAAAGTGTTACTAATGATTCAGAAAGCAACATTAATCTATTCCTTCAAGTGCAAACACTGTTATGTGTGTTAAAACTAATTTAATAACTGGACAAATGAAGCAGGGCAATGCTTATCTGCATCGTTCTGCTGAAGTAGGTGAAACTACTCTTCTACTATCATAGTAACTTGATGGGGTTTGTGTGATTGTTCGAGCATTTTTAAACCAAAGCAGGACTTGAGTTCTAGGTATTTGCAGGATATCAATTTGTTTTACAGACATTCCCTCATTTAAAGCTTCCAGACAAAAAGCACATTCCAGTATCGATGAAGCCAAGTAGATAAGCTTAGACAGCTGTGCTGTTCATTTTTCAAATCAAATTTTGCAAGTGAGATAATAGATAACAGTGAGAGCTAACTAGAATAAGAAAGAAATTACTGTAATTGCTCTTTCTGTACTTTCATTTAGGTATGTTAGGAATATAAAACTGCGGTTGAACCCATTGTGCGTCAGGTGAAAGTATTTTACCAGTGGTGGAGTGTGTTGTGACTGAAAAATGGGATTTCTAAGAAAGAATAATTTTCTCTTCTAGTTGTTCCCAAGTTAAGCTGTACACAAGTTTAATCACCCACGTTGCCTTTGTTTCTACATTGCATATTTCTACTGCATCATTTTTTGATGTCAAGTCTTCCTAAAGAATGGCAGGATATTGGAAACTGCTATAATCCTGTGCTTTTTCTTTGCTTGGATTATAGGCACAACCTATGCCAGCTGCTTGGATACCAACAGCTACTTATGTCCTGTTCACTAGGAACTCAGCCATCACCAGGATGCTCTGGCTTAACATGGTATCTTCTAGGGGGCCGGTTAGCTCAGTCGGTTGAGCGTGGTCCTGATAACACCAAGGTCACAGGTTTGATTCCTATTCTGTCCCCATGTGTTTCCTGATCTAGTCGAGAAGTGGCGTCCCTGCCCATGACAGGGAGGTTGGATTAAATGATCTCTAAGGTCCCTTCCAGCCCAAGCCAGTCTATGATTCTATCTACTGAGCAGTGCTTACCTGTATGTGCATCATAAGCTTGTGACAGAGGTGAAATAATTTGATTTGAACTCTAAACTGCTCAGCTTAAAACTTAAGTTTAAACTGCCTGAGGGTGTAAGAGTGGTTATGTTCATGTTACTAACCAGGGTGACTCAGCTGTCTGTACAGTCCTGGGGATCTGATCTGGGAAAGTCCTGACTATGTAGGAGTAGAAGGTCACTTAATCCAGTTTCTTTGGTATTGCAAGTAACCATGCTACATGCTGTGCTACATGCCTTTATTAGTCCCAAAATCAAGGGAAAGCACTCATGGGTTATCAGGTGCTATTCATATCTAATCTCTAAGATCGGTGTACAGATAGAATTGTATCCTATATGTTACTATTTTCATTTTGCAGGTGATGAAAGTGTAAGAGAGAGGAGTGAAACACTTAGTTTTAGCCCATGCAGGAGCATTCTGGGCAGCCAGATGCCTACCCTGCTCATTAATTATAACTGTGGAGCCATCCTTGAGATGGGGGACAGCACCAGTGGCAACAAGTCTTCAGGCTCATGCAGAGGGGCAGTTTTATCACACTCTATACCTCCTTTCCTGTTACTGATTATGGTAAATGCTTTTCTTACACCTTGGTTGCTGCTGTAATTACATCGACTTCTCAGGCAGGGAAACTTTATGTTCAAAAGGGATCTAAGAGTATTATGGTGTTATATGCCTCAGTTTCTTACAAGAAGAGAAATATGCAGAACAAGTCATTCATATTAATTTTTCCTTACACATGTTATCTTCTCTGTATGTATTAATGATATTTTCCCTTTTCCTTGGGAGCAGCTCTTCATTTGTCAGCTCTTGTAATTTCATCTTTCTACGGTGTTTTGAGCTTTTCTTCTGACTCTTCTTGATGGTATTAAACCCACAAGTCAAACTGTCTCATGTTAGGAGTCCTTGACCTCACAGTTTTTTAAATGTTTAATGTTATCTTTGTTCAGCCACTGTTGTCTGAAAATGCTGGGTCTTGGGACCCTTCAGGTACTGAAGGGAGGTGGTTTCCGCTTAATAGCTCACACTGAGTTATCACTGCCTTCCCACTTTAAGCTGCTTTTGGACACAGGTGGGTTTTCGCTATATCCTGGTAGAGACATTTGGGAACAAGGTGGAGGTTGTTGGCCATCAGATAATGCCTTCTGAAGACCATGACCAAGTGTTTCTTTGCCTGCTAATGGTTACTGAATGAAATTTCACAAGCTTGACTTGGATGCCAATTCTGAAATTAGGAAACTTGAAGTCAGGATGGGATTTAATTCACCTTTGACATTTTAAGGTTGTATGTGTAGTCTAAGCTAAATGCACAGGCTTGTGCTACCTTCAACTTCTCTCCGATGAGAGTCTTGGGTGAGATGAGCTCTCTGATGGTCCATATTCCCGGTCACCGTCAGAGATATTTAGACGACCAGTTGAGACTAGACTTGTAACCTTTAGACAATGCAAACTTTGTTGCACTGAATCCTAGAGGGGATTTTGTAAAAGTATTGCTGTACCTCTTTATGTCCCTGTTTATTCCTTATCTCTAGTTATACAAAGTCCATGTGTCTAAAATAGTTTTGAGATACTTTGTAAAAATCTGACGTGGAAGTGCAGTGTAACAGTACTCTTCATTCTGGAACATAATTGAATATTTAATGAAATTATTGTTTGCTATGATAATGACATGATATTGGACAATAAAAAATAACAGGTATGACTAAGTGTAATCAAAAAGAAAAAGTCTGAATAAACCATTCATTTGAATTGATCTTTTGTTATCAGCCTTGGAGATGAGTTTGTTTAAACGAAGCAAAGTGGCAAATGGGATCCTGCCAATTTTGTTCTTCATTTTTCATATCTTCTCAGTGAACACTTTTTACCAATAGTGAGACGACTTTATTCTTTACCTACTGTTTTGGAGAATACTGTTTTAATGGCTCTTATTTTGGTCATTGGACTCTGCTGCAAGTCTGAGAGACCCTTTTAGTCTTTTTAGTTTTGTTTCACACTTTTTTTTTTTTCGAAAAAAAACAAAAAAAAAGCCAGTAAAAAAATTCTAAGCTTAAAATACTGACCTCGTTAATGGAAAGAAGCAGCAATTAGGGAAGCAGAGTAGATGGTAATTCACATTTTCATTTTTATGCAAACTCTTCTTTCTTGCAGGCATTATGATGATAATAAATGGGTGTTGTTTCCGGTGTGGGAACACTGCCATTCAGTTGTGCTATTAGCCCTGAGAGATTGTGTGTTGACAACCTAATTGATTTATTCTTGCTACAACCAGAACTCCCCTTCATTATCTCTTAAGTATGGCATTTGAAGAGATGCTTTTATTTAATATTTTAGACTCATCTGTCTTGAAACCTTGCTGCCTTGTGATGTTGAACTTCCATGCTTCCTTGCTAACAAAGTTAACATGAGCTGCTGTGCTTCTAAGCCTGTATTTTACTCTCCTGCATCATGAGTCCCAAGGAATGTCTGACTTCTCTAGCTGGGAAGAAGAAAACACAATGAGTAGCAACCATCAAAGGATAGGAGAGGGAAATTTATTTCTAGGAGAAAAAGACCCCAGGGTCTACATGCAATGCATGTCAAGAACAGAGAAGTAAATGTTCCGGTCAAGCTGCCGTGTCCTTCACACAGAGACTGGGAGCATGGCAGTTCATGGATGGGCTGGGGGAGTTTCTGCATTGGGCTGAATGGAGGACATTTGGCAGGAGAGCTCTGAGCCCAGGCAGCGCATGGAATGCCTTCACATGCAAGGTGGTAGAGCAGAGGCCATGACTAATGGCTAAACTGGTTTTAGGATATTGGACATCCCCCAATATGAGGACAGTTCTGAGAGGCTGTGTTGGGTTTTTAAAAGTAATTTTAATTTAAGTAGCAGTAGTCTTGTGTGACCTAGTGTGTTGCTGTGCAGAGATAATGGGGGGGGGCAGGTGTTCCCACTGCCTATTTGGAGGTTAGTACAGGTATAAAGAAGCCCTCCTCCCGAGAAAAATACAGCTAAAGCTCATCATCAGTTGATTTCGTCATCTGGACTAACTTGGCCAGAGAAGCTCACTTGCATTTGCAGTTCTGTGAGGACAGATGCAAAGATTTTTGTGTGGAGCAGCGACGTGTAAGTAAGTGCAAGAAGTTTCTGTCCCCGGAGAGAGGCAGGCGCTGGGGCTGGCAGAGCGGAGGAGTTGGTATGCACTTTCTCTCTCCACAGTGAGGAGTTCCCTGAGACGTCTGGCAAGGGAACTCCTGCAGAATCAAGGCGAGCCTGTTCTCAGGTTGCCAAAGCGTAAGAACAGGGGTCAGAAGATGGGTGCAAAACCTCGAATGAGAACACAGATGAATTATTCATGCAGGAAGCTGGAAATACTGCCTTATTCCTCCTTTTCATACAGTGCTCATTCCTGTAACCTCTATTTTGGCTTGTGTTTGTCATGTAAATTGTCTTCTTCGTTAAAGACAGGGAGGATCACAACACTGTGTGGCAGCTTTGACAGAGGGTTGGGGTTTATTTTAGGGGTCTGCACCACAGTGGCTAAAGGTTTGAAAGTGAAAATTAACAGAATTAACAAGCACTATTATAATAATATTTTCTCTTTAGATACTCTTTGCTGTGTGAGACAACTTTTGAAATTCAGGCTTTACGTGAATTCAAGAGTCCATGTTGCAGCAGTGTGAGCTATCTGGTGAAAGTGAGTTGCGATTTATTAGCAGTTAGGAGCCCTTCATCTGAACTTCCACAGGGTTTTACTGCATGGTACCCTGTCAAGCAATAAAGCCAAGTTGCAACCCAAAGGTGTGAAACCACAGAACCAGGCTCTTACACATGGAAGCCCTAGTGTATTTAAAATGAAATACTGTATGTTTTCGTTTTCTTGTCTAAGGCAGAGATAAATGATTGAAAGACATTCCTTCTTGTTCAGACAGAAGCAAATTTTGGATGCTACAAATTACTTTCTTGTGAGTGCTTTTTCTTGCAGATGCTGCTACTCCTTCTTATAATTACATTAACTTTGTTTGCCAGATGTTCAGCGACAATATAATACTGCTGTAGTCTGTTTTTCAGTTGCTTTATTTGTTCCTAGGACAACTCCTTTCTTGCTTTTTTGTTCAGAGAGGGAATAGACAAAAGGAAAAAAATCCTTTACAAATGTTTTAAAGTGCAAAAACTCGGGCAATGGATTTCACCCCTCTCTCTGTCTAACTGAAACAATGAAAGTCCTGCACTTTAATCTTCTTAGCCCCAGGGGGTCTTCTAATTATTGCAGCTGTTGCACAGGCTTATACATACTGACATCCCCCTTCCATTCATCTTGGAGGCTCTTTTATGTCCATTAGCTCCTCACTGGAAATGGAAGAGCCTTCAGCTCTAAGAATAGGTGAAGTTTACCTTTCGGATCAGGGTGAGGAGAACAAAGCATTCTCCAAGTTCCTTTCCAGGATTTACAAATGACCAAAGGCTATTCTCAGCACTGTAAAAACTACTTTAAATGGACAGTGATATGAACTCTTTAGTCCTGCCTTATTCAGGTGTCACAGGGACCCCAAACATATCCTTGCTAGTAAGGGCAGTGGTTGCTTCCACTCTGGAAAAATGAGGTGAGATAGCTGGTTGTACAGAATGGACTTGTACATTTAAGCAGTAGGAAGCTTAAAAAAAAATACAAGTTCAGAGAAATATGTTGCCATCTCCTGTGGTTGTACTGAGAATCAGTGCTCTTGTACCCAGAAGAAGTCATAGCATCCGTGAATCACAGAATATCTTTGTTTGGAAGAGATTTTTTAAGATCACTGAGTCCAGCCATTAACCTAGCACTGCCAGGCCACCGCTAAACCATGTCCCTAAGCAAACTTATGAAAAACACAAACCAAAACAAACAAAAAAACCTCAATGAAAAAAGAGACAATTAATCTAATTTAATCTAAAATAAATTTTAGTTAAGATTAAAAGAAACAAATTGTTTTACATACTTGGGAATTTCTGGTTTGACCCTTTTAGAGTCAATGTCAAATATTGTACACTAAAGGAAAGAAGGCTTAAAATTTTTCTGTATATTCAACAATAGCATTCAGTAAAGCCAGATGCCCAGCTTGTGAATATTATTATGAGTTCATTCAAATCAGAGTAGGTGTTTTATTTGTTTCTGTTATGAGCTCTGTAAAACTTGCCCATTTCTTATTTCTAGACCCAGAACACCAAGAAGATCACTTGAACTTGCATTTTTATTTGCTACTGTACCACTGAGTTGCATAATGCTCATTTATACCAGCAGATTATTTGCTCACAGTGTCAACCAATGTTACTAAATTCTAAACGTGTTAAAATAAATATTGTAATGCAAACCACAGCTTTAAAGAAAATAATAGTTTTCTAATTTTAAGCATCTAATTTAAAAAAAAAACAAACACAAAAAACCCCAAACCAAAACCAAGTTGTGACTATTTTCTTTTTATGTTGTCAGGAAGTGCTCTGTGTCAGACACATGGTAAAGGACTGTGTTGTTTAGGGTACACAAAACCAAAATACACACACACACATAAAAATACATGCATGTAAGGTTTTGCGCATATTAAGAGAGTATAAATGGTATGTAAATTTGCCCTAACCAGGCAATGGAGGGTGTCCTATATCAGATAAAGTGCGGGGATAGAGGAGTCAGTAAATATACCTCTCTGTCATTCCCGTTCAATCTCCCCTGATACAGATAGTTTGTATTAAGAAAATGTTCTTGATGCTGTCTCGAGCAGTCATGGATGTCTCTCATCCATGCTGTTACGTCCCTTGGACTCCCAGCACAGGATGAAGATGCCCATTGGAAGTGTTATCCCTGGTCTTTGCTAGTTCCTGAAGTCTGCCCAGAAATTGGAAGACTGTTTTGGGGCCTGAGCGCTAATCTGAACGAATCTACCAATTTAACAGTCTTGATGACTGACGTACAGGCACCTAGAATATTTAATTTAGCAATATAAACATAGCCATAATTTTTCAAGATATCACCATTGCCAAACAAGGCTCTGGTCCATTTGAAGGTGAAATGACAGTGTTGATTGGAAGAGGCGGTTTGTAATGGATTCTGAAAAGGCTTTTTTGGGGGCACTAGTGGTCTGTAAGCTTCTAGTTAGTAGCTGCAGCTGGTGTGTGACTGTATTAAATGATGAAATATGGAAATGTCCAGAATTTCCTCTTCTATTCCCTGTTTCTCTGCCAGAAGCCTTGATAAAACCAGTATCTGATGATCGAGGTTTAACTTCCCCGTGAATAGTTTTCACATAATGTATTATATTTTAACTTCAGAAAACTTCTTAGTCAATCACAAAAAGAGGAAAAAATATGTATTTTCTATTTATTGGCCATATCCAGACCTTTGACAAGTAGCAAAATTTTACTGAATTTGTCTGCTTGAGAAAAAGTATTTTAAAGTACATTGGAACCTCTTGAATCAACATTTTATTAAGTTAAACATATTTCTGTTTACTCATAAATCAGCAGACTTTCTTGAACAGTGCTGTCATAACAAAGACTTCTTGTTAAGTTCATTATTACTACAAGGTCACCATTTCCCAAAGCTTTATTACAGTATGTTATTTCCTCATCTTGAAGTAGTCAAATAAAGTCATCAGAGAAAAAAAAAATTACAGTTTATTTTTCTTCCTTTGTAGCCCTTCTGTGTAGCGGATGTTTTATGGTGTTGCAATGCTTCTGAAGGTTTTAGAGTCCAATAAATGAGGTTAAATGTTATTTTTCAGACATAATCAGGGGACAACCTTTTGATGCTAAACTGTAAAAGACACTGGAAAAGGGAGGAAGTGACTTTTCAAGGCAGAATATCTGTTTTCCACCACTTTAGAGTTGGTGGCCTTTATGGTTTTTTTCTTAGGTGTGCATGTGTATCTGTTGCTGAATTCGGTGGGAATTATGTGTATAATAGAAAGCAGAATGTGGCTTCTGGACACATCCTGCCTTAACCAAAACCATCTTAACTCTGTGCCTCCCTCTCCAAACGTCTGATGTTCTCAAGTAACTTTTGAAATCATTGAGATTCTTTCCAGAGTCAGAAAGGCTGAAAATAAAACCAAGCTTTTGATTTTGTTTGTGTAATTTGTAGCATGTGCAGGAAAACATGGTTATGAAAAATTGAATAACAGCCATATATTTATAAATGTTGTATTTGCAGTAAGCTTTGATGCATAGGAACAGACATCAGGACCATCATCACCGCTTAACAAACCTGTATTAAAAGCACTGTTTTTCCCATGTCCCCATTGGTCACATATCTCACTGCAGCTAGCAAGTGTCAGGCTCTCAAGAGATTCACTGTTTTAACTTCTGTGTGCAGTGACTGCAGTGGACTGCTTTTTAAGCAGTCTATTTTTAAGCCCACTTTTTCTAAGAACTAGATGTGCTCAATCTTGTCTGCTCACACAGTTTGGCTTGCAATTGGATGTGTCATGTGAGCCAATAAGTCAACATGTCAGGTAGTACCATTAGCATCAGCATCCTTACCTGCAATGCTAATAGTCAACCAGCACTTAGAACTGGAAGAGTCCAGTTAACTGTGAGATATTATTGACATATTTTAGCATTCATTCTCCCTTTTGATCACTTTTTTTTTCTGTAATACAGCAGGGAAAATGCATGCATGGTTTAATTACCTTTTTTCTCTGTATATAGTGACTATAATTTCGTAAACTATTAATGATGTGCTATCATATGATTACTGGTAGCAGCCACTAGAGGGAGGGACATCATTTACATGATAACATATGTCTTTGCCTTCTACTATTATTAACGTACCCATCTGTTTTCAGCATTGTAACAATACCTAAGTGAATTTACTGTATGGTAATGATTGCAGAAACAATGCAAAATGTGTCACAACTGTAATTTTTTTTTTTTTTGGTCTTCTCAGGTGTTGTATTTCATTATCGTGCAGCAACCAGCAGGTATACTCTGAATTTTACACAAGCTCAGCAGACTTGTCTGGACAACGGGGCTGTCATAGCAAGCCCAGAGCAACTGAAAGCAGCCTATGAAGATGGATTTGAGCAATGTGATGCTGGCTGGTTGTCTGACCAGACTGTTAGGTGAGATATTTAAGAGGTCTCTTGACAGTTTCCCAAAATTAATATGTTTTGCTTGTACAGACTTAAAATGCTGACAACTTAATAATAAATATGAGCATGCTGTATTTCAGGTATCCAATTAGACATCCAAGAATTGGCTGCTTTGGAGATAAAATGGGAAAGAAAGGAGTCAGAACATACGGGCGCCGTTTTCCTAATGAAACATACGACGTGTACTGCTATGTGGAACACATGGAAGGTAGGATAGGTCCATATTTACTCTGCACTGCAACATATAAAAAATGACTGGGGATTCTTATGTGGAAAGGCAAGGAAATAAATTCTGTGAAAAATAAGTTCTAGCTGGTTTGAATCCAAAGAGGACTGCTGAATGAAGTGAACCTATAGTTTGTGGTCTAGCAGGCCTTAATTAAAGGCAAATGTGGAGTCTACAAAGAGATATTCAGGTTTAAAGCTTCTATACTTAGTGCAGTATATCTCACAGAAGTTGCTGCTGAAGCATCTTGGGTTTTGAATGTTATAAAAGGATTTTCAACGAAATGCATTTAATGTTTGAGAAGCTATATATAATATATATTTAATTGGATATATTTTTCAAAAAGAGGCGTCAAGAAAGAAACAAAAAACCAGAAACTTTGGAGTGAAGAATCTGAATCTTCTTTAGTAGAATTCTTTGCAATTCTGTAGTACAAGTATAATCTTTGTAAAAGCTGCTAATTAAATGGCTCTAATGCAGCAAAGCGATTATAATTCTGCCACATGGTGACTATGAACCACAGATTATATTGTGAACCCCATAGTACTTTGTATTCCATGTTTAGGCTGTATGATCAGTTTTTATTCTATGGAGAAGTAGACAATAAAAAGAAAAAACGTGGTAATTTTTTCTGTGATTGTGCAGTTAGTATGAACAAATCTCCATGTTTTAGATGTGATGCTATAATCATTTCTTACAATCTCTCTTCTGGAAGTGAATTTAACTATCCTTTCAGTGGGCCTATAGATATGTTCCAGACACCAGATATCCTTATGCTTAGACAGTACTGTGACTAGTTAAATATATACACTTAAAATATAAATGTAGAAATAGCCTTTCCTGTCCTGTAGCCTTCTGAGTTTGTTTTTTTTTTTTTTGGCTTTGTGCTGGTTATGCACATAGGAACTTAATTTTAGTACAGAAATACTTTGCAACCAGGACCAAAGTACAGTTTCCATTTACTGCAGTGGTCTGAGTGTGTCATGCTGTTTCTGTCTTGATAGGTTTCTGTACCATACCGGTTTTGCTGTTTATTTCTAAAAAAAGTACTTATAGTTCCTAATAAAGTATCTTTTGGGCTGAACCTTGATTGATATATATTTAGCTTAGTGCTCCTGAAGTCAGTTGCACATAAATCAGCCATGGCTTTGAGCAAGCCTGCCTTTGTATGTGTACATATACTTGTAACAAGCAATTGCAGAACAGTTGCTCAGTGTTTGTTTATATTCTCTAAGAAGAAATAAGTTAGATCATGCAGTTTTCTCCTGCTGATCACTTACAAAACTTCAGTCACTGAAATCAGTAAGCATTTTTCTCTTAGTAGCTGAGGATCTGCCCCAGACTATGTTCCTGTTGGAGATTTATAAAATACAAGCAACCAAGCCTTGCAAAGTCTCAAAAAACATATAAGCCTAAGAACTCTAAAATTTAAGTGACATAATTTTGTTAGTGCTCAGCATTGTCTTAATTTTGCTTATGTTCCCCCTATATCTGCTAGTGAGCAGCATATTTGAAAACCTGGAATTCATAATATTGATCCTTGATCAGTCCTTGATGGAATCTAATTCTGAATCAACTCTGAACTGAGGCTTTCAAATTTGAGTCTTTATTAGCTTATAAATAGAAGTTTTACTAATCCATGTCATTCCTGCATGAAGAAAAATGCCTTGTTCCTCTCCCTCTTCAGAACAGAGAAGTGTAAATAATACGGAGAAGTTTATCCTGAACACATGTCACCCACCAATTTCTCAGGGTCAAATATTCTCAGTGAGCTTTTAAAAATAGAAGTTTAACAAGTCAAAACTAATGCCTGTTTCACTGAGGCTAAAGTTCTGTGGTCAGAACAACCTGGAACCAGGCAGTGAGGTTCAAAGAGGCTGCAGTACCTGTGAAGTCTTCTTTGGCAAAGATGTGTGTACATAGATTCTCAATTTCTCATGAACATTAATTAATTAATTACCGTTTGTCATAAAATTTCATTTACCAAGATTTAGGAGCTGACTTTCCTCTCTGGGTAGCTGTGCATCCTGTCCCATTACTGTGGGTGGTGATCTGTTTAAGCATGTACATGTCTGTGTGGTCTGTCAGCTGGACTGTGCTAATGTGATCTGCTTGAATATTAAACCTTTAGCACTCTAAGAAATATAAGCTAGTAGAGAATACTGCTGAGAGTTGGTCAATCAACCCAGTTAACAATAAGCACGTTCATTTTACCCTCTTCCTTGCACAGTAGCTTCCTGTAGAAAACTGATTCAAGCAAATGCACAGTTTCAGCCTTTATGTTAAAGGCTCCATAGGCTGGGACAAGGATTAAAGTCCTAAAAGGGCATGTAGGTCTAACTTTTGAAGACTGTGATTGACCACTTTCTGGGATCCACTGAAACTCTCCAAGGCCTTTGCAAACCTGTTGTATAGTAACACGATGCTTATAAAGATGGATACAGATTCAGAATGAAAATGCAGGTGGCAAAGATTCCTGCTTCATTACTGTCCTTGTTGAAGGAAAAGTATATTTGACCTTGCTGTCATAAAAATGATTCTCAGAATACGCATTTATAAAAATTTTCTAGAATCTTTCCTCACAAACTAAGGAAAAAGCACTTCATCTTAGGCTGGTACATATTGTATGCCTTTTTTGCACTGATGCAGGTGCAAGACAAAATAGTGTGATAAATGATGGCTGCACGTTTTGTTTTGTTAATAGATAACGGTATTGCTACTAGAAGCACTTTATTGTAGTAGTAAGCTGAATCTGAGAAGAGGACAATTTCTTTTACAGTTCTACCATTGACTTCAACAAAGCAGAGTCAGGTCAATGCTGAACACGTAAGACAACTCATCCTTAAGCATATACAGAGCAGGAAGGTCCTGTATATGCTATGAAGAGGTGAATGCTGTTAACGAGATAATTGCCAATTAGCTGTACAGCCTCAACCTGCTGCATAGGGATTCATTCTTTTCTGACTATATTGATCAGTTTTAATGCCGGATTATTATAATAGTTAACCATAGATATTTATCCCCCCTTGTTTTTCTATGTTTTTTCTTTCTTTTTTTTTTTATGTGTGTGGTTTTTGTGTCTTTTTTTTTAATGTATTTTTTTCAGAAGTTTTCAAATGAACTGGAGTCTAAAAATAAATTCTAGGAGTCAGAAGGAGTGATGGTTTCATGGATATAGGCATGCTATAGTGATATACAGAAGAGTTAATTTATTCTGTTTGGATGAAGAGAAACAGATGCACTCTAGGAAGATACAGTACCACGTCATGGTATAGTGCAGGATAAATTATTCTTCAGTGCCTTCTCAAAAAGTTGAGCCTCTGACCAGACTTCCTTTTTAAGATGGGACTAAGGAGTCAAGATGGCTTCGTCTATATAACAGAAGCAGTTTCCGTAAGAACAAATGTTAATTTCAAACGCAGAACTTGTTTGAAGTTACGTGACATCAATGAGATTATACTTTGGAACAACTCATCCACAGAAGACATAAAATTAGGTAAAATATCAATAAAAGTTATTGGAAAGCAAACATGACAGTAATCTAGATCCTGGGCTTTGTTTGCTGTATTGAAACACATTTATACATTGGTAGAAGATTTAGCTCATTCTTTAAGATTATGCCAAATTTCTGATTGCCTGTCCACCGAAGGCTGATTCTGCAAGGTATGACCTTTCTTTTGTAATGAGTGCTCTTGACACATCAGTAATAAAAAAGCACAATCATGGTACTTAGTGTCCTGTAAAACTGTGCTTAAAGGTGGGGTTTTTTTCCATGTGAATTTGAAAGTTCCTATTCGCGTAGCCTGTTCTGATTCTACACAAAATCTGTTAGGCTAACTTGCACTGAATAGGTCCTTATTGGGAAAGCTTGTGTCAAGGGGGAGTAGTCATGGAAAAAGATGGTGCCTGATTAATAATATCAAAATCTGGGCCATAATATACATGTCATCATGGAAATCATTGAACAGTTATTGGTCTATTGGCTGCTGTTAGTATGCTACCCCACAAAGCCATAAATGCTGTTAGGAATTCTTGAAATACATTTAAAATGTGTATTGAGTTTACAGTACTAATTTGGGTACTTGCACTGAGGATTTGTAGGAGCAAGACCATTTCAGTTTTTTTCCTTTCTGGCCCATATGAAATCGCAAAGTTAGCCAGACACATGAATTTCTCCTTGAAACACAAACTATTAGTTTAAATGAAAACCAGTTGTCTGGGCTATCTCTTATTATTTCCTTGTTCTGAGGGAAGCTGGAGTTGCTAAAAGCTGCACAATTATAAGTTAAATGTTTTGTGTTTTGTTAAAACACACAGAAGAGTAGTTATGGGAAACATTTAAAATTTCTGGGCTCCTAGTGATAAGAAACTGGAGTAAAAATATCATTAGATACTGGGAATGGTCTATTATTGCAAACTCATCCTTCATATTTCAGTGTAACAAGCATTAACAAAAATGTTTGGGATACCTTTAACTGAGTGAGATGACCTACTAAAAAGAAGTATATTCTAAATTGATTGAGGTGCAGAGGTTTGAATGTAACCCTTGAGGATGGTTTTTTAACGCCTCCAGCTGAAGCAGTGTCTGCACCAGCATTTTCTGTGGAATAATCCCTTGAATGGGAATGGGTGATGGGGCCAGAAGGGCTTTCCATTCTGTCTTCAGATAAGTGTGTTTGTGATTGATTTGACAGTGCTGTGGTGTCAGAAATGGAGACAAAGTGAGGTCTGCTCGCCAAAGCCCACTGATGAAGTGAGGGGCTGTGATGTGTGGTGTTGAGCCAAAGCACAAACTACTCCATGCAGCATTGTCCTCTGGCCAAAGCCAGTTAGAAGCCATATATGTCTAACGAGTGCATGTAATATGCAGATGGGGACTCATGCTAAGAAAGCTATTTTGGGGCGGCTGTGGGGAAGATTATACAGTCTCTTCTCTGTGCACCATTTCCCCCCTCCACAGTGAGTGTGGGGGAGAAAAAGCAAAAGCAAAAGCAAAACCAGATGTCCTCTAAATACTTTCCACCTAGTCTCATGCATTTTTGCTATTGTCATGGAAATTTCTGTGAAATTAATAATAATTAAAGAAGCCATTGTTTAAAATGTGGCTTCAGGTGAGAAGTTTCTTCTGTGTTTTGTGCAGCTAAAGGTCTTCTCAGGGTGTCCCTTCTGATTTTGGAGCAACAATTAGATTAGATTTTGAAACAGGAACACAAAGTAAAGGGTCTTTTCGTCTTAGTTCAGGGCCTTTGACAGAGCCACAGCCGTTTCATTGGCTTATATGCAACACTTCTCCAGCCTTGAGTTGTTTGACCTAATGCAGGGTCACAGATCAGAGTTTTCAAGAAGGGTACAGAGCCCAAATAGAATAAACCAAAAAGAAAATAATGCCATTGTAGTTTTTGTTCATTTCATTGTATTTGAGCTTGTAATGTGCTAAAGCTTATATTTTGTCAGAGCTGAAAATCACAGAATTACAGAATGTTGGGGTTTCGAACGGACGTCAGAAGATCATCTAGTCCAGCCCCCCTGCCGGAGCAGGATCACCTGCAGTAGGTCACACAGGAACACGTCCAGGCGGGGTTTGAATGTCTCCAGAGAAAGAGACTCCACAACCTCCCTGGGCAGCCTGTGCCAGGGCTCTGTCACCCTCACAGGGAAAAAGTTTTTCCTAATGTTTTTGTGGAACCTCCTATGTTCCAGCTTGTACCCATTGCCCCTTGTCCTGTCACTGGACATCACAGAGAAGAGCCTGGCTCCGTCCTCCTGACAAAACAACCTGGTCACAACAACCCCCAGCAGCGCTACAA
>NW_009696188.1:15596-16164 GCF_000703405.1 Apaloderma vittatum | reverse complement strand
CTTTGTCTCTATCTACTCTGCCAGAGGCTGTCCTGAGGAGTCCTGTTCCCCTGAGACCCCAGATGAAGTCAAGTCAATGGAGGAGTTTGCCTTAGTCAAGGAGGACTGAGTTAGAGATCAGTTAAGCAATCTGGACATCCATAAATTCATGGGATGCACCCATGGGTGTTGAGGGAGCTGGTGGATGTCATTGCTGGACCACTGTCCATCATCTTTGCCAAGTCTTGGGAAACAGGAGAGGTACCTGAGGACTGGAGGAAAGCAAATGTCACTCAAGTCTTCAAAAAGGGCAAGAAGGAGGACCCAGGTAATTAGAGACCTCCATCCCTGGAAAGTGATGGAACACCTTATCCTTGGTGCCACCACAAGACATATCAAGGATAAGACGGTTATTAGGGGCAGTCAACATGGCTTTACCAAGGGGAAGTCATGCTTGACCAACGTCATAGCCTTTTATGAGGAAATAACAAGGTGGATGCATGATGGCAGAGCAGTGGATGTGCTCTACCTTGACTTCAGTAAAGCATTTGACACCGTCTCCCCTAGCATCCTCACAGATAAAATGAGG
>NW_009696188.1:0-15307 GCF_000703405.1 Apaloderma vittatum | reverse complement strand
ACTTGATGAAATACAACAAGGGAAAGTGTAGGGTCCTATCTCTGGGCAGGAACAACCCCAGGTTTCAGTATAGGTTGGGGAACGACCTGTTAGAGAGCAGCGTAGGGGAAAGGGACCTGGGGGTCCTGGTGGACAGCAGGATGACCATGAGCCAGCACTGTGCCCTCGTGGCCAAGAAGGCCAATGGCATCCTGGGGTGTGTTAGAAGGGGGGTGTTTAGTAGATCGAGAGAGGTCCTCCCTCCCCTCTACTCTGCCCTGGAGAGGCCACATCTGGAATATTGTGTCCAGTTCTGGGCCCCTCAGTTCAAGAAGGACAGGGAACTGCTTGAGAGAGTTCAGCACAGAGCAACTAAGATAATGAAGGGAGTGGAGCATCTCCATTATGAGGAAAGACTGAGGGAGCTGGGTCTCTTCAGTTTGGAGAAGAGGAGACTAAGGAGTGACTTTATTAACTTTTATAAATATATAAAGGGGGAGTGTCGCGAGGTCGGAGCCAGGCTCTTTTCAGTGGCAAACAATGATAGGACAAGGGGTAATGGAATCAACCTGGAACACAAGAGGTTCCACTTAAATTTGAGAAGAAACTTCTCAGTGAGGGTGACAGAACACTGGAACAGGCTGCCCAGGGAGCTTGTGGAGTTTCCTTGTCTGGAGATGTTCAAAACCCGCCTGGACGCCTTCCTGTGTAACATCATTTAGGTGTTCCTGCTCTGGCAAGGGGATTGGACTAGATGATCTTTTGAGGTCCCTTCCAATCCCTAGCATACTGTGATACTGTGACATGACACACATGTACTATGTGTTTCTTACTCCTTTCCCTTCTCTTTCATTTTCATGCTTTATTATAAAACTTTCCTTATAAACTCCCTTTACCGCACAAATTCTAAGACATTTCTGTTTTGTCATTATTCAGTTCCATTAATATTAATTTCATTATGCTGTCTGTTTGGATTTTATGTAGAATCACAGAAGGATTGAGATTGGAAGGGACCTCTGGAGGTCATCTGGTCCAAGTACACTGCTCAAGCAGGCCCACTTAGGGCTAGTTGCCCACAACCATATGCACATGGATTTTGAAGAGTTACAAGGAGGGAGAGTCCGTAAGTCTTTGTGCAACCTGTGCCATCGCTTAATCATCCTCACAGTAAAAAAGTGTTTTGTGATGTTCAGATGGCACACACTGTGTTTCAGTTTGTTCCCATCGCCTCTGGTCCTTTCACTTGTCACCACCGAAAAAGAGACTGCTTCTATCTAATTTGCATCCTTCCTTCGCATATTTGTACACATTGATAAGATCCTCCTTGAGTCTTCTCTTTTCTAGGTTGACCTGCCCCACATCCCATGAGAGATGTTCTTATCCTTTAATGACCTTTGTGATCCTACACTCAACTCTCTCCAGTATGTCTGTACATCTTCGGTAGGACCCCGAAATTGGACATAGTGAGGTGTGGCCTCACTAGTGATGAATGGAGGGAAAGGATCACTTCCATAAACATACTCGCAACACTTCTCCTGGTGCAGCCCAAGATACTGTTAGCCTTCTTTGCTGCAAGGGCACATTGCTGGCTTATGTTTAATTTGGCATACACCAGGACCATTTCTACAAAGCAACTTTCCAGTCCATTTACCTCCACCTTGTAATAGTAGTACAGGAATTTGTATTTTCCTTTTCTGAAGTACATAGGGTTCCTGTTAGCCCATTTCTACAGCCTTTTGAGATCCCCCTGGATAGCATAAACCTGTGACATCCACTCCTATGGTTGGCACCTTCTGCAGGCTTGCTGAGGGTATATTCTGCTCCACCATCAGGTCATTAATCAAGACATTAAACAGAATTGCAGCTACTATTGACCCCTGGGACACACTTCTAATTGCTGGCTTCCAGCTTGACTTCATGCCACTGATCACCACCTTCTAGGTCCTGCTGTAGAATAATTTTTCAATCCATTTAATCACCATCTGCTTTCTTGAAGAGTTTGTTATTGGATTTTGTCTTAAAATTGGGATTCAGGCCAGTCACACAGCACCTTAAAATATCTGCAACTTGGGCATCTAGAGTCTCATTGATCTAAAGCAATCTGAGAATTCATGAAAATGAATAGTCAAGTTTATGACGCAATTCTCCTGAAATATATAAGACCTTAATCTTAGGAAAAATCGATTGCTACTATGATGATTTGATTCCTATCTATTCAAGGAAAGGACCTGGATTAATGTTACACAATGCCTTTGTAATACTGAGTGTCTCACTTGCAATTCTCTAAACCTGCTTTTCATTGGCTCTGTAACTGTTGACCTGAACATTTCTGTCAATGGTTTTCCATAGCCCTTGTGATAGCATTTTTTCTTGTTTCTGTTAGGCTGCTGGTTTTTGGCCAGCTGAGCCCTCTTACTGTGGTATAGATTCTCATGGGAGAATTTT
This sequence comes from Apaloderma vittatum, assembly GCF_000703405.1. Taxonomy (NCBI): domain Eukaryota; kingdom Metazoa; phylum Chordata; class Aves; order Trogoniformes; family Trogonidae; genus Apaloderma; species Apaloderma vittatum. Next base: position 12,883 of record NW_009696188.1, on the reverse strand, counting down.
TATAGTAGGAAGTAGTATAAGAAATCATTGAATCATAGAATCATAGAATGGCCTAGGCTGGAAGGGACCTTAGAGATTATCTAGTCCACCACCCTGTCATGGGCAGGTACACCTCTCAACTAGATCAGGCTACTCAAGGCTCCATCCAACTTGGCCTTGAACACCTCCAGGGAGAGGGCAGCCACAACCTCTCTGGGCAATTTATTCCAAAGTCTTGCCACCCTCATACTGAAGAATTTCTTCCTAAGATCCAGTCTAAATCTATTCTCCTTCAACTTAAACCCATTTCCCCTTGTCCTATCAGTGGACACTCTTGTAAAAAGTCCTTCCCCAGCCGTCCTGTAGGTTCCCTTCAGGTATTGGAAGGCAGCTATTAGGTCCCCCTGAAGTCTTCTCTTTTCAGGATTGAATAATCCCAGCTTCCGCAGCCTGTCCTCATAGCAGAGGTGCTCCAGCCCCTGGATCATCCTTGTAGCCCTCCTCTGAACACGCTCCAACAGATCCACATCCCTCTTATGTTTCTGCCTCACTTTCAATATTCTAAGCCCTTGTGTCAGAGCTTTTGGTTAATATTAGATGAAAAATATATGTTACCAAAAAACAAGACAGGTAATGGTCATGTAAATATTAGCTAAGTATTACCCAATAATACACTTGCACAAAACTTAGTAACCTATCAGCATGAAAACTTTGGACCTGAGTAAGCATGCTGCAACCAACCCTAACAGCATCAATAAGCAGAAAGACCTATGGGGACTTTGTGTAGATACAGATGAAAATATATAGTGCTATGCAAAAAAAAAAATCATCTTGTTCACCTGTTGCATGGGAGATATTTCTCAGAAGAGGTTGTTCATGTGGGGACTCCATTAGTGTTTTTTCTGACTGGCCACAGTGGAGAACTTTCCTATTTTCCTCCTCTCCCCTCCCCTCCCCTCCCCTCTCTCCAAATGGGCTACAGTTTTAGTTAAGCCTCTCTATTGTATTAAATTGAGAAGAATTTCAGCTTTCAAATGTATTGAGATGACAGCAAGGGAAGGCACATTCACTAAAAGAGTGCTGACCAAGTATATAACAAAAAAAAAAGTTTGCAGCATTTTCAAAAAGGTTGTGACTTTTTTTTATCAATAGAGGTTTATATTTCGTTTGTAGCTGTAGGATTCTTGCTTCATAGATATCCTTCTGACTGCCCAAAAATGAAAAGCAAAATGAATTTTCTTACAGAGCTAAATTAAATAGATTGTGACAATCTCTGCTTTTATGGACATCATCCAGAAGGGTAGTTAAACCCATTGTTAAGTGCTTTGTTGGATAAGAGCCTAGCAACATATGAGGGGACTTTGGAGTTTTTCCAAAATGGCTAATAGGTTTTCCCCTTGGCCATTGCGATGTTATTTGCTGAATATGTCATAAGATGTGTTAGGGAAGTAAAAAAGTTGAGAATGTTATAATGTATCTTATGATTTTGCTCTGAATGTCACAACAAAGAATTTCCTTAGGTTAAAAGAAGCAGAAAAATAACCCCAGAAGCATAGAATTCAAAATAAGCATTGCACTGAGAATGTCCAGAAATACTTCAAGCGGAGGAATTGTTAGATGCCTCAGAAATACAGCGATTTTTTTCTGGAATTCAAGGAAATACAGTGCCTTGCAGCTTTAGCAGTACATAAAGCAACGTTCAAAATGGAACAGAAAAGTGGGTACCAATATACAGTACGTCTCAGATCACTCACATCTGGATCTGAAAGCTACTGAATTAGAAACAGATAAAATTCTCCAATCAAAATTCACCTAATGTCTCTGAAGTCATATAGAAGATTTTCACAGAGATCTTTTATACTTCAGTAAAAGAAAAAGTGCCCAAAGGGTACTTTCTTTCGTCCTAAGATACGTTCTACTGATCGATAACACTTTGAAATTGTCTTTCTCACTGTATTGATTATAACACAGAGCTAAATGTCTAGTTGTGATGAGGCACCCAAACTGTAGGCAGCTGAAATTATGTGAGATTAATATTAATTTTACAGTAAAAATAATATTTTTAAAAAGGACACACTTCTACTTCTTACTCATGAATTATTGAAAATTATTTTATAGCTTTATACCTAATATATTTGTGATATACATAGATTTGCATGGCTTTGTTTTATTTTTTTGTTTTCATTATAATTTGTAAAAGGTCAGACAACTTATTTGACAAAAAATTGTGAACATTTTCAAACAGATATTCATAATATATATAATATATACAGAACTTGCAAATAAAATTTCATGAGCACGTATGCGCACAAGTGCACATACATACACGTTATGAATTTAGTAACATTTAAATCTGTAATTTCCAAGTACCATTAATGTTATCTGTATAACTATCTAATTTTGGTCAAAAAAAATCTGTTAACATTTATTCTAAAATGTAGCTGAATACAAATGTCCGTATATTAGTTACCAACATCTCTCAGAGTAACTGTATATATTTATTATCAACATCTTTGCCAATATCCTGTCATTGGGAATTGCTCTAGATATACAGGCTTGCAGTTACTGGGTTTAACCTCTCTGTCACTTCAGGCCACCCAACCAGCACACTTCAATACATAACATATAATGTTTCTATAGTCTCCTAATAATCTGGTTTCTTGATCACAACTAATAATATTCCTTTTGGGAAAAAAAATATATTTACAAGCTTTTAAACCATGGTAAAATAAAATCACTCTGAATGGACAGAGTGGAAAAACTCTACAAGACAGTACCTCTTCCTAAGTTACAGTTTTTTTCCATAGCGGACATGAAAGATGGAACCGTCAAGTCAGAAAATGTCTCATACACCCTAGTGCATCATAACACATCTGAAATCTGCACCTGTTAAGTCAAATTCTTTCAGATTCTTGTTATAAGTGTATCATAGCCTGCACAACTAATGAAGGGGGTTCCTCACGCATTAAATAACAGGGGAGGAAAGAAAAGCCAGGGATAAAGAGAAAGGTATTCGAAATGATGCCAAGGGAAAGGCAGGGGAATATGAAGGTGTCCAGTTGTGTCTGCATAAAAGATATCCACATTTCCCAGGATTGTATTTTTTACTAGCTCATGTGTCGAGCACTTTTTGGGCTACATCCTCAATTATATCAAGGATATTTGTACCACGCAGCCTACACCAATTTATGAATGGCCACCACTTATATCTGTAGATAAGAGAATCATCTTATTTTTAGAGGTTAGTTCATGAACACTGTTATTTCTTGTAGCAATCTATACAGTTGTGTTTGTGCTCATGGAAAATTGTACTTTGTATGCAATATCAGACCAGTATCTAATTCCACTTTGCATGCAATAGATTTCTCCACTGATGCATTGGCTTTCACAGAAAAATAATTCAACACCTTCTCTAATACATACTACCCACACAAGGTCATTATTAGTCAGCTTCTCTTCTCTTCTGGAGACTGCAGCCAGTCAGTAAAGCAGCAATCCAGACCTACTGTGCAGCCAGACAAAGGAAGATCTGTGGCAAGCACAAGGAAAACACTTGGCATTCGTCATGGCTTCTCAACATATGTCCAGTTACAGGATGGAAAATCCTCAACTTACTGCATGTCTCACACTTGCCAAAACACTACATTTGCCTTCTCTAAGAGGAAAAGTGACATTCTAGGAGAAATAAACAGGTGCTCATTATGGTAAGCAAAAAATCTTTCTTGAATTCCTTGTCCATACCATTGATAATCTCACCCAAGCAAGGATGAGATAAGCAACTTTTTTATTGGAGGACTATTCTTCATCCTTGTTTCAGAAATCTTATGCTGTAGGTGGGCTTCTTCCATAGTGATGGCTATATCACAACTAAGAACATCTAGCAGTTATGCAGCAAAATCTCAGTATGGACTTGCAGTGGTATGTGTTGCACCAGCTACAAGATACCTACATTCTGCATGCTGGATTCCTTCTCCTTGTGCAAGAGAGGCCACATCTACTAGAAATGACACATCTACTATGCAAGTATAGATGAGTACTTCCCCTATACAATCCAGGAGTTAGTGTGTGGGTGGAGGAGGAGGCAAAATTGAAGAATTTCAGTATCAGTAGACATGTTTTTAGTCCACTGAACCACACTTATAGTATCAAGAGGGGCAATTTGGTTAGTATGTAGAACTATAGTATAACTATATTTAATCGTATGCCATTACAGAAAAAAATACTTGCAGAAAATAATTCACTTTATAAAAGGATGTCTTCATTCACTGCGCCATCTCACTTCATAATCTCATCACTTATTAATAAGATGAACTATGTTAATACTTTTAGGGAGCTATGTTTCATTGAAAACATGAAAATGGTGCACTTTGTAATTACTTCCTTGGAAAAGCTATGCTAAACCAATCTTTGGCTAATGAGTTTTCTTCACTTAACACCAGTTACTACTTTTTCCCTTTTTCCACCTCAATTTTTAACATTTAACCTTCTAAATATTGCAGGTAACAGTATAAGTTGATTCAGAAGATTTATTTTTTTAAACACAGACTGTTCTTCTGATTTCATGTTTCAGAACAATAAGTTTGAAACTACTGCCTCAGTTTAATTATTTTCTTGGAGCAGCAGCCTTCCAATGCAATGGCCTCCTAGAGTAATGACATTTCTAACTAAAAATCATTGCTGAAGTTTGCTCTATGAAAGACCTAGGTTTAAAGCAATTTGGCAAAATGATCAAGCTTATAAGACCTAATTCATTAAAGGGGTAACCCTAATAATTCTAGGAATAAGACTAGAGAAACAGAAAAAAAAAATGACAACAAACCAAAGCAAAAAAACCCAACTTGCAACCTATCTAAAAGGCAAGAGAAAATAAAAAACAAGTTAATAATTTTTGTTACTTCCATGTTATTATTACATCCTTCCACTTGCCAGGATGTACAGTCAGATGAAATCAGTATTGGCAGCGGAAGAAACCCCAAACAACAACCCTTTACAGAGAGGTCATAATAATTATATATTTTCTCTTTCATAAGGATATAGCACCCTGAAATATATCGGATCACTCTATATGAGGTTAAAATATATTTTTTATAATTAATAACAGTCCAATAAAAAAATTATCTAGGTAATATAAAATGGCTTAATTAATAATACCCTTAAAATTGCTGTACATAATCTGTCATCTACCCTTTCTCTTTGGTGTTACCTTTAGACTCCTAACCCTGAGTGAAGTTAGGTTTCTATCCAGCAAAGAGGGCATTATACTAAGAGATTAATGCTTGGTTGTATCTTCTGAGAGGTGTGGGGAGCCCACAGCAGGTGTTGCTCCCTGGCAAAAGTACGGATATTTCACTGCAGAGTGCTTCTTCTTGGCTTTAGGAGGAACTGAATCTTCTGTTGTAGCATAGCACAAAACTCTCGACTTCTGGAAAAAAAACAAACAAAAAAACTTCAAAACTTTATAGAGATATAAACTCTTCAGATCTGTAATCAGATCTTCAGATCAAGTTTGTGCTCAGCAAAATGAGTAATTAAAGTAGAGAACTGTGCAGGTAAAGAGGAATTTATGGTTAAGGACTCTGATAGATAAGGACAGGACAAAACGGAAGAAACTTCTGTTCACTAGTATCTAAAAAGCATCTGAATGACCTTGGATCCTTTTCTGATGATATTCTGAGAACTTTTGTACAAAAATAGCTTGAAGTATTTTTTTTTTATTCTTACTATAAAAAACTGCTCTTGTTCAAATCCTGTAGCTGTTGTTATATTTTTATTATTGTCATGGGAACCTAATCTCACACAGACTAGACACTCATTTTATTTTTGCGTGCTTTCAAAATGACTTTTTGAAATATGTTGTTATAAAATAGTCATTAGATTGCCCGAGAAGAATAATAGTTAATTTTTCCTGACTGTTTAGTATTTCTGATATTGTAATACTATGGAGAAAAACAGGCAAACAGATTTTTATCTTTTCTCTTTTGCATGTTACACATTTCAGTGCAGTGAAACGAAAGAAAAGGAAAATGTAAGAAGACAAAACCAGTATCTGGCAGAGGTTTGCTTTCCAAAATGACAAAGATCACTTAATTATTAAACTTTTTATTTCCTCTTTTAAAAAATGACAATGAAATGTATAAAAATGTAAGATGTTTTATCTAGTGCCTTGAATTGAAAAAACTCTGTACATAAAATTCTGACAACCAAAGCCCAAGACTCAAACTCTGGCCCTGTGTAAGTGCTGAGACACTACTTGAACCTGAAATTTTATTAGGTCTGAGTAAAACAATGAAGATTTATAGAAGAGCCATGTTTAGTTACTGAGTTGGATATTCCCCAGATCTTTTCTTTAATAATAGTCAGCGATTACCATTCTGTTTCTAACTGAGAATTAGCTAAACTCTTTGCAGACAGTACTCTGTATTTTTCTTCTTAGCATCTCCCTAATCTATGTCTAGCAAAAAGTCAGCTACAGCTACGGTACTTGAAAACTGCACAGTTTCAAAATTAATTAATTTTCTACTGAATGCGGAGAACCACAGAATCACAGAATGGCTTAGGTTGGAAGGGACCTTTAAAGGTCTTTGTGGTCAAGCTCCCTGCTCAAGTAGGTTCACCTAGGTCTAGTTGTCCACAACCTTGTACAGATGGATTTTGAAGATCTAGAAGAAGAGAGACTCCACAACCTCTCTGTGCAATCTGTGTTAGTACTCACTCAACCTCACACTAAAAAAAAAAAAAAGTGTTTCCTGATGATTAGAGGGAACTTCCTGTGTTTCAAATTGTGACCATTGTCTCTGGTTCTCTAACTGGAAATCACTGAAAAGAGCCTGGCTTTGTCTACTTTGCACCTCTCCTTCAGGTATTTGTATACTTTGATAAAATCTTATTTTAGGCTTCTCTTCTCCAGGCTGATTAGTCCCAGCTCTCTCAGCCTTTCCTTACGGGACACATGCTCCAGTCTTTTAGAATTCATGTACTCCAAGAGTACTGGAAAGTCTTACTTGTATTTATTTGCATAGCTACAGTCTGCTGTAGGAGAGAAAAAATCTGTTGTGTTAATAATAAACTAAGATCCACTCTTTGAACTGGCTGGAGTTCAATCTCAGTTCTTTAAAAGTACCTTCAATAAAGTACAAATGCATTCTCTTTACACCTGGAGGTGTTTAAAAGACACATAGCTGTGGTGCTTAGTGACATGAGTTAGTGGTGGACTTGGCAATATTTTAGGTTAATAGTTGGACTTGATGATTTTAAAGTTTCCAACCTAAATGATTCTATGATTTTATGCAATCTGCAATAAGAAAAATTTGGTTTCAGATCTTCCTTGAGTGATATGGGAAAGAGAATTCATTTGCATTTATTTTTCCCACAGTCGTAAAAAGTCAAAAAAAAAGTATTGTAAGCTAATAGTACTCTTCAGTTTTAAATATTTAGTGTTGACCTCAATTTTTGTTTTCCCTTGCAGAAATATAGTGTGAAGCAATAAATCAAACTATAAAGAGCAGATATTGTCTTCATATAATTTCCTCTAACACTTCAAGGGAAATTTAGCAGAAAATAACTTTAAAGTTTGATTTATTGGTGTTTGGTTAAACAATAACTCCTGAAGCAAAGTCTGGGAGTGGCAGTGAATTTAGAATCTAAATAAAAAGGGAAGACTATTATATAAAGACAACTTTTTATATTACTAGAATATAAAAGAAATAGTAAAATAGGGCTATCAGAGACATGTAAAAAATTATTCGCACTAATTGTTATGATCTGGTACTTCATGGGTACTTAGTCAAACAAGTATTGGTAATATAGTCAGAATCAAAATATCTAAATATGGGAAAATTTAATTTAAAACGAAATAAATCCCTTGTGGTGACATAAAGTGTCAGAAATAACATACTAACACCTTATCTATCCATTTACCTATCTATCTACCTAAAACTTTCAGGATATTTTTGTTTGTTTGGTGGGGTTTTTTGCTGCAGTCTGTCCCAGTGTTTAAAACACATTATAGGCATTAAAAGGAAAGGGAAAAGGGACAGGGAGAGGGAGAGGGAGAAAAAAGAAAAATAAAGAAAAAATATAAGAAAACTTCCTTATGAGTATACAAATATATGCTAATCTGAAAAAATAGAAGTTAAAGTTTCCTTTAGTTTACTTTCCTTTAGTTTAGAAGTTTCCTGATTCCATGGACGATTTATGAGAGAGCAGAAAGTAGAGTGAAAAAAACAGTAGTAGAAGAGGTATATCTTCATTTCCATATAGTGGCATGGAATACTTGCTATGTGGAAAATCTAATCTTGAAAGAGATATTAAACTCTTCAATTTCTGTAAACATATATCATAAATCAGCCTCAGGATGATTAATTGTTTTAGTCTTGAAAATCAAAGAGGATGGAAGGAAAGCCGAGATTTGGAAACCCAAAAGGATGAATGGTAAGCATCATACTAGAGTAGAAATGGCCAGAATTGATCATCCCAATTTAAAAAAAAAAAAAAGTACAAAAAAAGGTGTATGTATGTGTTTGTAAAGAACAAATGCCATACTAAAAGCAATTCTTAAATGAAATAATGCAATTTTAACTCACATGAATTCAGTTATTTTGTTAAAGTTTCAATACTATTAGCTTTCTTTCAATGTGATGTTATTTTCAATCAGTACTTTGTACTTTATCAGCCAGGTGTTAGCAATTAGTCACTTATCAAAACTGTCATAGAAAAAAAAAGAAAATTAACAACGGTAACTGAAACAAAGGCAAAATCATTGCATTAGCAGTAATCGGATACCATCCTTCCACAGTTTGCATAATCAAAAGCAGATGTGTAATTCATTTAGGTAATTAAAAACACATTTTAAATGTTTTAAATGCTCTCACTTATGTCAGAGGTACAGGCAATATACGTAACATGTGAATAAATATAGACAAGTTGTCATTGAAAGAATGGTAGCAGATGAAGGGCAAACAGATAATCACTAATAATCATAGAATAATTTAGTTTGGAAAAGACCTTTAAAATTATTGAGTTCAACTTAACCTAGCAATATCAGGTTGACCACTAAACACCCTTTAGGTGAAGAAATTTTTCCTGAAATTTAATCTAAAACTCCCCAGTTGCAACTTGAGCCCATTTTCTCTTGTCCTATTGCTTGTTAATTGGGAGAAGAGACCGACCCCCACCTCACTACAGACTCAGGTAGTTGTAGAGAGCGGTAAGGTCTCACCTCAGACTCCTCCAGGCTAAACAATCCCAATTCCCTCAGCCGTTCCTTGTAAGACTTGTTATCCAGATTCCTCACCTGCTTCCTTGCCCTTCTTTGGGCACACTCTAGCACCAACTCAATGTCCAACTTGCAGTGAGGGGCCCAAAACTGAACACAGGATTTGAGGTGTGACCTCACCAGTGCTTCTCCAGTACTTCCCTGTTCCTGCCGGCCACCCTGTTTCTGAAACAGGCCAGGATGCTGTTAACCTTCCTGGGCAAACTGCTGGCTCATGTTCAGCTGGCTGTGGACCAACATCAACATAAAAGTTTCGAGAATACAGTGATAAAGTGCAGTGCTGTCAGGCAGTCCATGTCAGACTAACTGCAGTGATGCTAGTCACAGTGGGTTGTGCAGAGTGATACCATATAGCAGTCTATTTTAAAAAGCAATAGAAACATAAAAAACTCTATTTGAAATAACACAAAATTAACAAATTGACACAGTGAGATCCTGAACTGCTTGATGCACTTTGCAGTGAATTTATGATATACAGTTATCTAGGAATCTGTATTTCTCCTAAACAGGAGGAAACAAAATACATTGGTATCAATTTTGATAAAATAAAAGAGAAATAAGATAGAGTAGTAAGAATCTTTTTTTTTGGGGGGGGAGGGGGTTATAAATGTTAAAATTAACACTACTGAGTATGGTTCAATGCTGGTGAAAATATGAGAATTATGTTGTACTCTTACTGTTAGGAAACATTATAAAGGAGAACATCCCTATATTGTACATTTTATAGAACCTCTTATTGTATGTAGGTGCTAAATAAGAAGCTTTGCACTCTACAAACAACAAAGATTAACAGTAATGTTCACAAGCCACATCCTTTTTTTGTCTTACTATGGTATATCTATAAGTTATTAAGTCTTTATAAAGGCATTGTAAGAGTAAACTAAGTTAGATGGCAGGAGGAAAAGGCCTATATTGTTTTTTTCTCTTGTAGTTTTCTACTCACTAAACAATTTCTTCTAGCTTCTCTGCAGTCTTAATCTGTTCTCTTGTTATTACTTCTTGCCTACTACCTCTATACCTCTATTCATGCTTTCTAATTTTTCCTTATTGACCTAGAAAATATGTTAAACATTCATGTAGACTCCCCAAATAAATGGAATTAAACTACTTCAAAACCACTGTGAAACAAGAGGATCAGTTCTTTTGACATACATTTAATATTTTTAGCCTTTTTATAAGAAAATAATCTAATATATTTTCATAGTAAATCAAGGTGTCAGGCAATAAATAAATGTACAGCTGATTTTATGCGAGGGGATTGTTCAGATTAAAGAGTTAAAAGCTTAGAAACTGCGAAAAGGCAGAATTAAGACAAGCTATATAGTTAGATTTTATCAGAGTAACAAATGAGTTTCAGGAAATCTTCCAGGCTCTTCTGCCGTAATGCAGTGTGACTTCAGGAATATTATATTTCAGTTTCTTTATCTGTAGGGTGGACAAGCACCACATCAGACCTGCTACCAAAAGCTTTAATACTTATGCCATGCACCTATTGAATACCTACTCCTGAGTAAACAGCTAATATTTTTTACAATGAAACAATCAGTTAACCAAAGAGAAAAAAACCATAGATCACTGTTTAAAATGAATGAAATTGGTAACTTGCACACTGTAACTTTGATAGCAGTGTCTTCTGTTGTCATGTTCAGAAGAAATAGATTATATAAATGTAGTGTAGATTACTGTATTTTATTAGATTACAGTTGGGAAGTTTGAATTAGTGATTCATGAGTGTTCTAATTTGTGTTCGAAATTAATCTTTTACCATCTTTCTAAAGAGAGTGGAGAAAGACTGAAGAGACCAGACATCTCCTGGTGGGTAAGGAATTACAGTATCACACAGAATCACAGAATGTCAGGGGCTGGAAGGGACCACAAAAGATCATCTAGTCCAACCTCCTTGCCAGAGCAGGATCACCTCTTTGATTACATGAGAAGCAGTCTTACCTGTCTCTGTTATGTGCAGGGGATCCAGTATTTTAGAGCAACGTTTTACTGCAAGGCAGTATTTTCTAACAAACTTTTCGCGCAACTTTCATCTTATGGTACATCACACTTGGAACACGAATACTGGGACAACATAAAGGAATTTCCAGATTTGCAGCCTTGAAACAGAAATATCCTTATAGAGATCTATAATTTTATTTTTTTCGTATGTAAGATTTTGCAACCATCTACAAGAAGCTGACCATGTATGTTAAAGTTCTGATTTAAATTTTATAATTTGTCTTTGCACATTTGATTTTTTTTCTATGGGTATCAGGGACTAACATGTTGTTTTTCAAGATTACAAAGGAAATTAATTTACTAGACTGACTTGGCATGGTTGCTTGGATTCGAGCTGTTGACAGTGTCTTGAGATTTAGTAAAGCACTTCATTTCCAATAAATGTCATAAACATTAAAGTTGCTTTTCATAGCTTTGATTGGAAATGCAGTTAGGTTTATTTCCCCAAACTCAATGTCCTCTTCTTTTTATTTTGTTTGTTCTTGATATTTGCTTTCATTACTGCAGTATGTTCATTTGAAACAGATGTGAGGCACCACAGAATTATGTATTACAACTTCCTAGTGCTTATACTGTTTATTTTCTCATTTTAATTGCAATACTGAGTTGCTCATTTTTATATTGGTATACTACTGAGACACTGAGATTTTTAATGACGTGAAACATTTATCGAACTAGTACAATCTAAGGCTCTATTAAATGAGATAATGACAGTTTTATAAGACTAGAAAAACTGAACAGGATCACATCATTAGAACAATAATTTTAACTAAGGATTTAAGTTAAGAGAACATGCCCTAAATCATATATCTCTATGGCTGTTTTTTTTAAAAAAAATACATCAGTGTATTATAGTCAGTGGTTATAATTTAAAGAAATAAATTAAAAAATGATATTTTGGCAGAATGCAAAGAGAATTTTTCAAGAAGCTCTCTCTGTCCATGCACACGTCCAATCCATTAAAAAATATATAATTTACTCTATGTTCTATGTATATGCATATTTTATACATGTAAAAACATATCTATGTAGGCCAATACAAACCACTTGTATAGGTAATTGTTGACAAATTCACCATCCTTAAAATCTGACTAACTCATTGTCTCAGTATCAGCAGTTTACATTAGCATGTTGAAATTTGTAATGTGTGTACTGAAACAAATGTATTAAAATCTATAATTTGTGATGCAATTTATGAAAATAATGATAAAAAAACAACCTAGAATGCTAACATATTTAGTGACAAAAAGAAAAAAAAAGCATGTGCAAAACCATTTTAAAGTCAGTATGCAGCCTTTACTTTAATAGGCTTGACAGCATTCAGAGGAAAATTAAGGAAAATTACTATTGGAACTAGAAGTCGAAATAAGATGACATATGATCCAAAACTGGAAGGAGTGGTTGACACACCAAAAGGCTGTGCTGCCATTCAGCAAGATCTAGACAGGCTGGAGAGTTGAGCGGGAGAAATCTTATGAAATTCAACAAGGGTGACTGTAGAATTTTGCACCTGGAAAAGAACAACCTCATGTGCCAGTATAGGTTACAGAATCACAGAATGTTACAGAATGGGGACTGATGTATTGGAGAGAAGTATAGGGGAAAGGGACCTGGGGGTTCTGG